>NC_056727.1:845747291-845787291 GCF_019279795.1 Protopterus annectens | reverse complement strand
GCTGTAGATGTACACGGACCAGTAGGTTGTGCAAGCCTGATTGCCCATGGGTTGACACAATGTATGACATGTGTCCCGATACGGGGAGAGTGGGCAGTGTGCAGTGGTGTGTTTATACCCCACCTGCACCCACAGTAAGGATGAGTGCTGTAGAGGAGAACTATGGATATGCAATTATGGACCTAGGTGTGCAGGTGTTGGCTGGCATACCCATATTAAGACCACCCCAGGGATGTAAGTAATATTCCAATATAG
Source organism: Protopterus annectens (assembly GCF_019279795.1). Classification (NCBI taxonomy): domain Eukaryota; kingdom Metazoa; phylum Chordata; order Ceratodontiformes; family Protopteridae; genus Protopterus; species Protopterus annectens. The sequence continues at coordinate 845,787,036 of NC_056727.1, read as the reverse complement.
GCATAGCTGATGCCCATACCGCCCAACCCCTAAGAGCACATCCACTGGATAGGCCGTAAACCATTGGGGAACACATATGGACCGTGCCATTGAACTGTCCCTGATTACCAGGGACGTCCCTGATTTCGACTCAGATTTTCAGTCTGTCCCACCTAAATCCTCCTAGAACTAGTGATATTAGGAGGAAAGGTGGCGGATTACATGTAAAGAATAACGACAACAATTAAGAGTCATAAACAGCATGTACCTCAGACAATGTCAATGAATACATATGCTCTGAGTCCGTCAATGTGTCAGGTTAATAGCACGAATAATTTAAATGTGTCACTGATGTTGTTATGCAGTGTCCCTGATTCAGTCTTCATTTTTCCCCAATCGTATAAGAGGTCTGATAGGGACAGAAAGCACATACTCCGCTGACTACCTTAGAAAGATGATAGAATAATAGGTATGCAGTAGCATGACTCAGCTGATGGATATGGGTCCCAAAACCCAATTACTTGTCTGTATTGAAGAGTCTCAGTTCCCATGTATCAGCCATACGGGTGCAGATTGTCAGAGGAACACACAAATAATATGAATAAAACACTGGACTGGCCACTGATTCTGTACAGTCGAATGGCATGCCGTCGCCTAATGGTCAGCCATTCCTAATACTGTAGGCATGTAATCTGATGTAATAGGCATTACAATATAATATTGTGGTCCTCGCTCCCACTCAGAGGTGTGAGTGTCAGATGCAAGCACCGATGTCAGTGCATTTGCAAGTGCGGGAGCGAGCGGGTGTAAGCCTGTTTGGCCACCAGTATGCAAGTATTACACTGGTAAAGCAATGTAGAGACTAACTGAGTGTAAGAAGCTGTAACCAGAGGTTAGCATTGCTTAACACCGTGCAAACCCACGTACACCTGCTCACAACTGCTTTAATGTGCTTTAATCCCTCCGTATCCAATGGCCTTGTTCTGCCCTGCAACAAAATATATGGCTTCTGCAAGGCTCAGAACAAGGACCCTCCACACACAGCTAATGTGATTTACCAATACGCGATGGCAGATAAACAGACATCGGACATTACCACAAACAAACCATACAGCGCAGTCATTCAACAGTATAGGAATGTATCCCATCATGTAGATGAATGTGTGAGTGTTTATGTCCAGCATATAGGTACATACATATATAGAGATATATCAGGAGTATACCATGTGGCAACAAAGCATTACAAACAAATGAAAAGGGAAACACCAGCAATGCCTGTATTATGTAGTGGTGTTGTCCTATAGGTTCATAGGTTTATACTAGGCTATCTGCCCTAAGGCATTTATAAGCTTAGCCCAAATTTTTGTGGCTTACGCCACCACTTATATGAAAAAATACTGTGCCCATTAGTTTGTTGTGCCTCTGTCCAGCAGTGACACAGAGATGATTCCCAGGGTAAACCTACGATCTCCCATCCACAGGTCTAGATTTCTCTTGAACAGAGTCAGCGAGGTTCTCTGCCTCACATGGACCGGGATTTTATTCCACAGCATAGGGAGTCTCTGAGTGATAAATCTATCCCTCCAGCACGTCCTATTTATATCCATGCTAAGGTTTAAGTCACTTGCTCTAGTGGTTTTGGTGGATTTGGATTTTTTGAGGTGGAGCATGTCCATTAATTCTGGGTTGGACATGGCCTTGTATGTCAGGCACATGTCACCTCTGAGCAGACAGTATGCGACTGAATAGAGCTGGAGTTTCTTCAATCTGGCAGCATATGACAGATTTTGGAGTCCCTTTATCCTTTTGGTGAGGAACTTTGGGGTCTCTCCAATTGCTGCAGATGTCGAGTGAGATACATCCCGAATGGGGCATTGTACTCGATCATTGGTCTGATAAGTGAAGAGTACAGGGGAACCATGACCTCACTAGATCTGGATGTGAATCCCTTCATGATCAGGTGGGCAATGTAGAAGGTCTTTCTAACCACTTTAGCAATGTGAGTGTCAAAGAAAGGCCACTGTCAACCTGGGTCCCCAGGTCCCTGATAACCTCTTCTGTGCTTAGTGGATTGCCACCTATATGGTAGCTTGGGGTTACCTTGTTTTTCCCGAAGGGTATGACTATACATTTTTTGGCGTTTAACTTCAGGCCATCGCTCTGGCACCAGCTATCTGTTTCCGTGAGTCCCTTCTGAAGGATATCCGTGTCCGATGCACTTTCCACTATGGTGCCCAGTTTGCAGTCGTCTGCAAACTTTGTCAGCCAAAGTCCTCCCATGTTGGCCTGTACTTCTGAGAAGTAGATGCCAAACAATAGGGGCCAAGAACCGAGCCCTGTGGGACACCACTTGTGACCGGCTTGGAGTCTGACACAGCCAGCAACTCTAACCCTGTGGGTTCTGTCCTTAAGCCAGTTTGCAACCCATCTTGTGACATATGGGTTTACATTTAAGCTGGTAAGTTTTTCTACAATACCCGAGTGGGGTATTGTGTCGAAGCCTTTGCAAGGTCAAGGTAGGCTGTATGGACTGCCTTTCCCTCATCAATGGCCTTGGTGACTGTTTTGAAGAAGTTGACCAAGTTCAAAAGGCATGATCTTCCCTTGACAAAGCCAAACTGGGTCGGGTCCAATGTCTGCAAGTCCCTATATCTTTGTTTATGAGCTCCATTATGATCCTCTCCATAGCTTTGCAGACTAGACTTGTTAAGCTTATGGGGGTAATTACCAGGGTCCGTAGAGGTGCCGCCTTTGTGGAGTGGGACAACAGTTGCCGACGCCACTCCTTGGGCACGTATCCTGTGGTAAGGCTGAGATTAAACAGCTGCCTTATGTGCGGTTTAATTCCTCATTTAGCTCATGTAGCACACAGCCGGGGACACCATCCGGTCCCATTGATGCTGTGTTTTTAGCTTTAGAGAGCAGCTTTCACCTGCGCATTTGAGATGTCCGGGAGGCTACACTCGGCTGGGATAGTTATCTCTCCTTTAGGGGAGAGGGGTGAAGTTTGCACTGAACCTGTCTGCCAGTATGTTGGCAATGTCTGTGGGTTCAGTGATTTTTGTATCATTTTGAACTAATTCTGAGCATATCTGGGAGTTTCCACCCAGGTTCCTAACACAGCTGAAAAAGGCCTTATGATTGTCCTTTGAATCCATGGCAATTTTTCTCTCAAAATTGGCCTTAGTTGATTTTATGAGTGCTCGTATTTTTTACTAATAATGATCAGGGTGACTTCCCTTTTATGGATTTTGTTCTATCATGTAATAGCTTTCTCCTCTTATTGTAAAGTTTGTTAATGGCTGGGGTCCACCAGACTGGACGTTGCCCTTTGTGGAAAGAGTCTTGGTTTTATTTGGGATTGCCTGATCCATGCAGTCCTGGAGGTGTTCATAGAAGGCATTTGTAAGGGCTTCCGCAGCTTGGGTTGTGGTTTCCACTGGCTCAGGGGCCTTGAAGGATACCACACCAGTCTTGAGTAGTGTGAAGTTTGCTTTAGAGAAGTTCTTCACTATGGTCTTTTTGTTTGGGGTGGGGGGATGTGGATTTCCAGTGAGATTAGTTTATGATCAGATCTCACCAATGAGGGATATACTTCCGGTGTGGAGCATTTTGTCCCCATGTTTGTGACAATGAGATCTAGTATATTTTCTCCTCTCGTGGGAACAGTGACTAGCTGTTCCATGGCATTTGAATTTATGAACTCCAGGAACCGTTGGGCTAGAAAGTTAGGGCTTGAGTAATGTTCCCAGTCTATATTCGGGTAGTTGAAGTCACCCAATATGATGGTGTTTGGAGATACATTTATACCCTCCGGTGTTTTCAGGAAGGCTGTATGGGGTTCCTGAGTTTGAGAGGGTGGCCTGTAGCATGCTACAATTTGTAGAGCAGTTTTGCCTATGGTTAGTTGCACCTGGATGGTTTCGAAGCTTGTGCATTGCCACCAACCTGGAGGTGTGGGTATCCTTTATGAATATGGATACACCCTCCTTTTGTGGTGTGGTCCGGTTTTGGGGCGGAATGCATGATATGAGGTAAAACCTAATAGTGCCGGGTGCTCTCAGGAGCCTTGAACCAGGTTTCAGTTACAGCACAGACATCAATGTTCTCCATACTGAGAAGGGCCTCGAAAAGTGCATTTTGAGATTTAGACTTCTGGCATTGAGCAGCATTACCCTCAGTTTCTTCCCATTTTGTTTTCTAGGGTGGTAGGTTTAGAATTTGAGCCTTGCCTAAAAAGGCACTATGGGGTGGCAAGAGCCTTAGCCAATATCTGGAATCCCAGGGTGACAGGTGCAAGCCGCCTTGCGAAGCAGTGTGGCTTGTCAAGCATGTCATCCCAGGCAGACAGACACTGGATCCCCTTTGAATGACACCAGACATTAAGCCAATTGTTAAAGCTGATCATCTTGTCTCTATATTGTGGCATCATTCTTGGTGAAGGAAGGATACTGCTCAGGGTTAGGGTCATACCTGCCTGGGCTACATAATCAGAGAGCTCCTCTATGTCTCTTTTCATGTAGTCCAGGGAGGTACGTCTCAGGTCGTTCACACCAGCATGGACAATGACTGTGTCATATTTGTACTTGCCGTGGAGTGACCAGTGCTTGTGTTATGTGGCGGATTCTAGCGCGATAGGCAGCTTACTGTGACCCTCTCCTTGTTCAGCCTGGTGAGTGGGACGTCAGTGTGTCTGACTATGGAGTCACCTATGACAAGTATGTTTGGTGTTGTATTTGGCCTTAAGGGCTGTGACTGCTTTGCACACTGCTTTTGTGGTTTATGTGTTGCTTGTGGGATGTCTTGAGGTAGCAGTTGTTTGGGTGTCTGCTTTGGAGGCCTCTGCTGTTTAGGTAAATTTTTACTCAGAGCCTCCGAGTATGTCTTTGTGTCTTTATGTGTTTGATTCAGTGGAGTGGTAGCATTATGTGAGGCTGGTTTTGTGGTGTGTGTAGCTGCCTTCTCCTCCTGTCTGGTCTTGCCAGTCCTGAGTTGAGAGAGCTCAGCCTCCAGTTTGGCTAAATAGCTGCATCTCTCGCAAGTATTTGTGGTATGTGGTATCAAGACTCCCTCAGACAGACATGTGTCATTTATACACGCAAACAGTTGTACATTGGCTGTATACATCACTCTGTGCATGTAATGTACATTAACACAACAGTACCTGTCCAATCATTATGTGAGAACAGTACTCTTGCAAGGTGCTGTGTGCAACATCATCATCATGATAATGGTAAATGGGGTAACCATAGAGGGACCGGTAGTGTTATGTGTACACTGGGTAGTCGGCATCACATGTACCTAGACCATTTAGGAGTGATGTGCATACCAGGATCGTACACGTGAGGGACAGGGGTGAGGATAACAGGAGTATGTTGTGATGCATATTACAAGGGTTACATGTGTCTAGTGAGCACGTGTGTGAAATGGACAGCTATGTATGGAGCAAATGTTGTCCTAGGAACCGATTGGTTTTATGTTTCCATAGGGTGAGAGTGGGATGTGGGGGAAGGACAGTAGGTATGCCAGTGGAGGATAGGTAGGGTAGGATCACACACAAGACAGCATACAGGGTCGGTATATGACATGTGGGGGATACACCTTGGATGGAGAGGGGTGTTCGGCATTCATAAGCCCATGGGAACAGTGGGATGGAGGTCCCCAACCATGACAAGCTGCCACTGCACCAAAACAGCTGCAAAGGAAGCAGTGCTGGGGGCTGTCCAGGAGGGGCAGCCTCACCCTGTAAATGTGACACTGCATCCTTGAGCTTGCGTATCTGGCTTCGGAACCCCTTATTGAGCCTCCAATGCACCATGTCCGGGACTGCACAACAGCAGACATGTTCCTGTCTGGCCCTGCTCCCAGGGGGAACAGGCCCCATCCTAAGTAGTGGCACCACCAGAAGGTAGTGCAGGGCCAACAGAGGTTGAGTTCCAAGGCTGGGCCCCAGATGTGCTGGTGTCCTGGGCCATGGTCAGCTGAAATGGGATAGGAGGTTCTGCTGGGACCTCCAAACCCATACAGCCTATGGTGTTGCAGTTAAAACACAGATATGGATTAGTAATAGACAACAGCATTCAGGATTACTTACAACTGTATGCATAGATATGACCATCAACACAACACAACAGATGGTATTTATTTGCAGAGGGAGCACAACACATGCATATATACTGCATGACATCTGTACAACGTGTAGAAGACGTGTGACTGCAGCTATGAACAGTGGCCCATTATTGGCTTGCCACTGAGAACCCCAGACAGTGTCTGTCATGCCACTGTTTCATGTGACATATGTCCACTCAGGGATGCGATGGCAGTAACACATCCCTACCACCATGTACTGGCAGCAATCCTCACACTATGCTCCTGCTGTGCACAGATGTGTGTTCAGTGTGTAACACAGGAAACAAATGGTTCCACACACTGACCAGTCCACAGATGGCCCTACAGATAGGGGTCCCTCACGAACAGAGCACTGTCATGTCTGTTATAAAACATGCAGAATAGCCATTACCACACACAACATGTTAAACAGGCAGTAGTCTCAATGAAGCATAGCTACACTTACATGCTGTAGTCATGTTTGGCACATCACCCTCCTGTCTTTAGGCTATTTCCCACTGATGTTTGAAGAACATCCAGATATCATCTGCGATGCCGTTTCCAAACACCACATCCAGGTACCACTCACAGCGACTGTCATGGCCAAACACCTACATGATATTCCTAGATATTGTACTGTGTTTATCATGCAAATGGCTATGGGAACCTCACCACAGCTGTTCCACATGCAGTCAACTATAGGAGGACTGCAATAGGTGCAGAGGCCATCACCTGATCATGTCCATCACTTGCAATACACATGCTGCTGCTGAGCAGGTGCACACCTCCACATCCACCAGAAAGTGTGTGTGGGGGGACAGACAAAGTAAATCAAAGAAAGGCTTGGAGACTATAACCTAAGCATCATCTGTCACATACCTGGGTCAAACCCCTGACTGACTACTCATTACTATTACAAGTGTATGCAGTTACTACATGTGCCACAAAGCTGACATGTTACTGTGCTGTAAGAACATATATGTGTGTTGGTGAGAGACATGTGCAACAGAGATATAGTAGACATACATTAGGTGTAGCACACATGGCTGTCCATGTGAATGAATGCCATTGTCACCACAACCACACTCTCTAATGGACTTGCATTGACACTCTTTGCCAGGGCCAAAAATACACTCCCTAACTACTTAGTTTGCCACACTGCAGTAATGCACAGGTTCTACATGCACCACAGAGGATATCTGGAGGTTATATGGGCTAGGGAATGTGAATGTGTTTGATATCTGTTGGTATGCCAATGGGAGGTATACTGGGAGTGACTGTGGTTGGGAGTATCATAACCCACACGCAGATACAAGATGCCAGTACTGACATGCATGTATGCATTACTTCATGGATGTGTAGTGGTTGGCTGTGCAAGATGGCTGTACAAGGCTGGATGAGGGGTACTCCTTGGCATCGCACCACCCGACAATGGTGTGCAGTGTGGTACAAGGGTGTAGTGTCCGCAGTGTCCCACACAGATGGGTAGTGCATGAACTGCCCTGACATCCTGGTTACCATTGTGTATGGCCATAGCCTTGCAATGCATGCCATGTCTGTGTTTGATAGTCCTTGACATGGACATTGCCTGGGATGTGCATGTCCCACAATACTGTACAGTGACATGTACAGGTATACCTGGTATGGCAGGCACATGTTGTGTGCACAGACTGTTATCCTCCGATATGCCAATACTGGCCTGGTGTGGCAAAACCTGTTTATAGTCATCAGGTTGACCCTGCACCTGCAATGATAGCATAATACAGGTATTCCCTGGTGTCAGTGGTATTGGTCCATACAGAGCACATGTGTATGGCATTGTATGGCCTCTGTGAATTGCATTTGATGGCACCACATATGTTGCAGCCATCCTGTGGGGAACATAGTGAAGGCACATTGTCTGCAATTATGTGCCTATTATACCACTGTACAGGGTGCCATGTCCTCTGCAGCCCACTGCAATCACACCATGCCTACTATCTGCCATCAATGTGCATGGTGCTAGAAACATAGTAGGATATCCTAGGCAAGTGTGTTTGTGTATGACACATGGGTTCAGGACATATACCGGGTACTAGTAGGGTTGCATACTTTGTTCACCAGGCCTTTTGCCAGATGTAGGGGTATGGTTTGCCAATGCAGTCCCATGGCTGACTGACATCTGTACGCCTTGTGAGGTGGGCATTGTGTCATAAAATGGACACCATATAGGAAAACTACAGAATCCACTCCCCAACATGTCCAGTGGTTAGACACTCACAGCCACCCTCACACATGCTCGACAGTCAAACACACATGCCTGCCATGTCCTGGATTCAAACCCCTACTTATCTAGTGTATCACACTGCAGCAATATGCATTTACAGCATGCGCTATGGAGAATACTGGGTTACAGCAGTCCTAGAGGTGTATTTCTAAGTGTGTGACATCAGCAGGATTGCCAAAGGTGAGTATATGACTTGTATGGAGTGTGAGTACTCTTAAAGCATTGGTCTGTCCTCAGGCAGGCAGACACATACACGCACACAGTTGGCAAGTTTGGGATTACAACACTGGTGTAACTACTCCATCACACCACAATAATATGCAGTTACAGAATGCACAACAGAGACTACTGGTCTATGACATTCCTGGAGGTGTATTTCTAGGTGAGTGACATCAGCAGCATTGCCAAAGGTGAGTATATGATTTGTACGGGCTGTGGATAACCTTTAAACCATTTCTCTCTACACAGTCTGAGACAGACAGACACACACACATTCACACACACAATTGGCAAGTCTGGGGTTAGAACTACTACCTAACTAGTATAACACTACAGCAGTATGCAGTTATGGGACATGCCATGGAGATTACTGAGCTACAGTTCTCCCAAAGATGTATTTCACAATGGATGACCTCAGCAGGCTTGTCATAATACCGCTATGGGGAGGGCAGTGTGTGCATGGGCCATAACCCAGTCATGTATGGGTTGACATGCCACACGCAGGTGCACATATGTCACAGGTACGTGTACACAGCTACTAGATGACTACTTCCCTGTACAATCATGTTGCACAGCTGGCACGTGCACCACATAGTCTGACATGATGACAGATACAGGTGGCTAGTATCTGCAGTGAATGACATCTGTACCTCATGTGTTTGGGGCCCTTTGGCTGTGTGCTGGATGGGAAAGGCATGGATGGCTCCCTGTCATGGTCACCCTCTTCCACACTTCTATGTCTGTCTACCTTAGATGTATTATAGTGTGTTGTCCTTACATATATGCCTGTCTACCTATCCACTGTGTGTGCAAGGCAGGCGTGGTGCATACTTACATGTGTCTGCACTAAGAACTGCGACCGCCAGATATGTCCGGACTACTGGTGTTTGCAGACATGGCCTTCATGTGTGTAAGTGTGTGAGCATGCCCAGTATGACCATTCAGTATGTTGTCGACTGACATTGCCTTCATACCTTCAAGTGTGTGAGCACGCCCAGTATGGCCATCTGTATTGCATGTGTTACATGTCCAGGTAGTCTGTACTGTGGTGCTGACCTTTGTGTTGTACACTGACAGGTAGCATGCTGCGTCTGCAGGGTATACATTGGTCATGTGGCATTGACTGTTGCTACATTTCTGCATAGCAGGGGGGGACACCTGATTGTATCTACATTCCTACACAGGAGTGTGGGGGGGGCACACCTGACTGTTGCTATAAGTGAACGCTGGATGTGGGGCACACCTGACATGTACACATTTGCTAGTACTGTACTGGTTTGTCAGGCACTCCATTTCTGTGTGTAGTCTTACCCATTGTGGTGGCTAGAGGCATACCAGTGTACTACAGATCTTAGCTTTAATTACCAACATATTAGTTTCTGACTTCCTAGACTTCACAACCTACAGTAAGGCAGTCCACACAGCCTACCTGGACCTCGCCAAGGCCTTTGACACCACCCCCCATTCTGGAATCATAGATAAACTTACTAAGCTAGGCATTAATCCCTACATCACTCGATGGGTTGCCAACTGGCTTACTGACAGAACCCACACTGTAAAAGTAGCTGACTCCAAATCCAGCTCCAGACAAGTGACAAGTGGAGTACCTCAGGGTTCAGTCCTGAGACCTCTCTTGTTTGGCATCTACTTCTCTGAAGTACAGTCCAACACTAAGGGACTCTGGCTAACAAAGTTCGCAGATGACTGCAAACTGGGAGCAATTATTGTATCCCCAAATGATGTGGATAGTCTACAAAAGGGCCTTACAGAAACAGATGCTTGGTCCCAGAGCCATGGGCTCAAGCTCAATGCCAAGAAATGTATAGTTATCCCCTTTGGGAAAAACATGTACCCGTGAATTATCACATAGGTGGCAGTACACTAAACACCAAAAGTGTGATAACAGACTTAGGGACACAGGTGAACAATGGTCTCACCTTCAATAACCTCATCACCACAACAGTCAGGAAATCCTTCTATGTGGCACACCTCATCACTAAGGGCTTTTCATCCAGACAAAAGGAGGTCATTGTCCCACGGTACTCATCCCTCATTAGACACATTATAGAATACAATGCCCCATTTGGTATGTACCTCTCAAGACATCTGCAACAACTGGAAAGGCCGCAGAAATACCTCACTAAAAGAATCACAGGCCTAAAGCAGATGACCTATGCTGAACACCTTAAAAAACTCCAGCTATACTCAGTCACATATCGTCTATTCTGAGGCGATCTCTGCTTAACATACAAGGCCATGTCAAACCCAGAGCTGTTGGACATGCTACACTTAAAGAAATCCCAATGCCTCAGAGCCACACTCTCCAGGGATCTAAATCTTATCATCACAATAAACAAAACATGCTGGAGGGATAGGTTCCTGACCCATAGATTCACCAGACTCTGGAATAGACTGCCCATACATGTCAAGCAGAGCACCTTTTTGGCCCTATTCAAAAGGAAACTTGATGTTTGGATGGGAGAAAGGAAATTCACCCTGTGGATCACGTCAGTCACCCTGCAGACAGGGGCCCAGGGAAGTAAATGGTGTGGGAAGAAATAGCCAGGGAATTGTTATGGCTAGGCTTGTATAGTCCCTAGGGCCGATAGCCTAGTACCAACCTATGAACCTATGAACCTATGAACATCCAACTGCATGGTCTACTGTAGTCTGTCTGTGTGGGTCTGTGGGAGGGGTTACCCATAGGCCACATTCAGAGGGCATAGTACAGCATTTGTTTGTGTCGGTCTACACCTGTCCAGCTGGTTGAGACTTTTGTGGGTCTTATGGACACACATGATGGTCAGCCCATTACCTGCAGTGGGTTTTGTCACCCTGTGTATTACTAGCTACTATGGTGACTCCAGTATGTGTTACAGATGTCATGGTGCCACTATGGGTGTCGACTGTCTGCTTCCATAACATTCGGCCACCCAATTCCCTTGCATGCTCACATCCATGCCATAGCTACAGGTACCAACACATTCTACTACATTTGGCAATTTGTAGGTTGATTGACTTACCTTGAGGGTGTGCCAAATTGAGGATGGTGATGGAGGGCTGCCCTTGTCAGATGCACATAGTAAACTACCTATACATGGCTGAGCACAGGTAGTGTCATGTTTGGCATCCCTTTTACTGTCTGTGCGAGTCAGAGAAGGTGACATTCCCTGGGTCCTTACTGTGTCAGTGCATATGCTATGCATTGCCTTTTTGCCACGGCCAGGTCGTACTGGGCATGCCTCCTTCTGCCTACTGGGTCAGGCTCAGGTTGTTCCTCCTTCAAGTCACTCTGTGTCTGTACAGGCCTTGGCATTGGTGGGGGGCTGTGTGGCCCTGCCCCATGCTGTTCCTGCTGCAGCTGTTTCTGCAGGATCATATTGTGTAGCATAGCACATACCATAACAATTTGGGTGCATGTAGCTGGTGAATACTGCAAGGCTCCACTGGATGTGTCCAGACACCGGAAATGTGACCTGAGCATCCCAAACACATGCTCTATTATATGTCTGGCCTGTGCATGTGCCTCATTATGGCATTGTTGTTCAGGTGTGTGGGCATTTCTGATGGGTGTCATCAGCCACGGCTCCAATGGGTACCCAGCATCCCCCACTAGGTGACCGTCGGGGATGTCTATATTGGCAAAGCTGTGGTACAGATGCCATATTTCTGAATCATCATAGCTTCTGGGGCAGCCAGCACACTCATTCATTATAATGCCCTAGGCAACACATACAACCTGGGAGTTGATGGAGGGGATGCCCCTGCAGTTGATGTAGGCCCAACCGTGCTCACCGGGTGGTGCTTTGATGCATACGTGCATGCAGGCTATAGCATTCACTACCCCAGGGTAGTCTGCTGTTTGGTGGAAGAGACGCATATTGCTGGTCAACACCTCAAGTGTGTTGAGGAAATATATGTGCTCACTGGCGTGTGATGACATGGCATCCAGTAACTGGTGGAATACTCTGGATACTGACAGCTGTGTTATCCCCATGATATCCCCAGTTGTGCTTTGGGAGGTACTTGTGGCTAGTATACCTAGGCCTACACATACCTTGGTATCCACTGGGATGGGTTCCCCTCGGCCTGTTTGATGTGTCAGGTGTAGCCGGCACTGTTCAACAATCTGCTGTAGGAGGTCTCTGTCGACCCTATAATGCGCTACTATCTCCAGTTCATGTATCCCCTGGTAGGGTGCCCTGAGTCTGTACACTCTTCTCTGTCTCCTCACTGAGGGTTGTTCAGCAGCATTCACATCTTCACCACCCTCAGCCTCTAGCACATGTTGATTTATGTTGCCTGCTGAAGCCCTTCTCATTTCATAGGTTTCTTTGTTAAAATTTCCCCGGATGTATACACTGGTAGTGTAGAGTGTGGAAAGACCAGAGGGGAAGGTGTTTGCTTAGTTTATAGTAGTGTTCTGAGCTGGACTGGTTTGCTGCCCCTGTAATCAGCTGATTCTGATACCTATCACCTGTCAGCTCAGCTAGTTCAACTTGATTACTCTCCTACTGCTGTTGTCTCTCCCAATTGCACTAGGCAGGTATAGACACACCCCTAGCTTAGCCGAGCTAAGCTAGGAGCAATCCCGAGCCTCAGCTCCAATCCACGTACAGTATGCCTGACACACCCCCCATGATGTCACCCATATCCGAGACCTACACCCGGCTATCTATACACATACACTCTTGGGACCTGCCTCACACCCTGGGGATAACTGGGATTCACTATCCTTTACTTCATTTGCATAGGATTGCCTGGTAATGCATAGTTACATGACCCATACTGAGCCTCCCCAAAACTAACCACTGCTTACCATCGGGCAAACCCACACACAACTGCTTAAAAGCATCTTACTCACACCCTATTCAATGGCCCTTGCTCTGCCCAGCAACAAAACCACCGGCCTCTGCCAGGCTCAAAACCAGGACCCTGCACACAACAGACAATGTGCTTTACCACTAAGCAGTGGCATATATACATACATCGGATGTTATCACGTATATATCATCCAGCACAGGCATTCAACAGTATAGGACATGTATTCCATCACGTAGATGTATTTGTGTTAATGTCTATATATATATATATATATATATATATATATATATATATATATATATCTGTATATATATATATATATATATATATATATATATATATATATATATATATATATATATATATATATATTTATACACACATACATAGATATAGAACATATATCTCAAGAACAAACCTCGTGACACCAAAGCATTAGACAGAAATGAAAGGAAACCACCAGCAGCTCCTGTATGAAGAACTGGAGTTAATCCCAAGGCAAGTGCATTTCTGTGTGACACACGGGTTCAGACTGTATTCAGGGTAATATTAGGGTTGCTGAGAGTACTCACCAGGCCTATTGCCAAATGTATAGGTATGTCTTGCCAACCCAGTCTCTTGGCTGATTGTGACATTTATGGCCACTATATATGGAAACAACAAAACACACTCCTCAACACATCCAGTGGCTAGCCACTCACAGCCACCAACACATAGGATATGGCTGACAAACACACACCTGCTATGCCTTGGAATAGAATACCTACCTGACTACTTTATCACACTACAGCATTAGGCAGTTACAGAACGTGCTATCGAGATTACTGGATCACATCAATCCCAGGGGAGTATTCCTAGGTGGGTGAAATTATCAGCCTTGACAAACTTGAGAATAGGAATCATACGGAGTACTCTAAAAAGCATTGTTCTGTCCACCAGAAGACAAACAGACACACACACACACACACACACACACTTGGCATGTCTGGGATTAGAACACCGACCTAACTACTTTATCACACTACAGCATTACGCAGTTACAGAATGCGCTATCATGATTTCTGGGTCACATCAATCCCAGGGGAGTATTCCTAGGTGGGTGACAGCATCAGCCTTGACAAAGCTGAGTATAGGAATCGTATGGAGTGTGAGTACTCTAAAAAGCATTGAACTGTCCACCGGCAGATGGACACACACACACACACACACACACACACACACACACACACACACACTCACACACACACCAGTGATGGGATCAGAACACCTGCCTATCTACAGATCACTATTATAGTACTACACCGTTATGAGTTGCGCCACAGAGATTACACATTCCAACGCAGTCATCATGACCTTCTAGGATGGCGGACATCAACAGGGATGCTGATAGTTACGATGTACATAGCTGTGAACCTGTGTGTTTAACGTAGGAGTCCATCCTGTACAGGAGTATGCCCTTCTGTGGAATGGAAGACTACTATCACTATACAGGGTTACTATCGCCATGCTCATACACATAGTAGCACATAACATACGCAAAGTGTCAGTGGGCATGCTCACACACTTAGTAGCACAGTGCTGTTTGGAATGCACTATGAGTCCAAATACAAACGGTTATATTGGTCATGCTCATACACTTAGTAGCACAGGGCTGTTTAAGATGCACTCTGATTCTAAATACGGAAGGCCACAGTGGCCTTGCTCATACAGTTAGACATACAGAACATGTTGCAATGGTGTCCGGTGTTAGCAGTTGTCATTGTTAGCAGGAACGCTGCACTACATGTATCTGACATTGGTCATCTACACAACACCTGCTGCTGTCCGACACCTTAGATGTATCAGTCTATAACAAGCACAATACTACCACTCGCAGTGATTTCATGCTTGTAATGGCAACTGCTTGACCAATACAATAAGCCAATGTCCTGCTTTAATTACTAGGTTGTCCAGTGTCTGTCAGTCTGGGATGACATGACTGACAGAAGACAAGCCTTTGTCACAGATCACATGCATCCATGATTCAAGGGAGTGTTGATAATACCTCATTTGCATTTGCCCATATAGTGCCATTCCAAGGCAAATGACCTAAACGCAGGATAACACCCTGACACCTAGAAGACAATTGCATTGTATGCTTATGCTAACCAGTGCTAGATGTGTTGCTGTCGTAATCACAGCTGCTCACTGTTGAACCTACAATGGGGAATACTGACATCTGTGCAGTGAGGAACACCTGGCTGATGGCTCTTTTGTGCACAATAGCACTACCACTGCATAACTCAGAACCAGACATGTGGGCCATAACACTGGTGTGGACCATTCCAGGTGGTGGTGTCCCCACATTCATAATGGCTACTCACATGTACAGACCAGTACTCCAACATATATCATCACAGATGAGCCAGGTGCAGGTCACAGTGTCAAAAGCTGCATTCTAGGATGTAATCCTCAGACACCACCATGTCCTCAACACACATCCATACATGTGGTATGACACACAATGGGACAACACCAAGTAACCTTTGACTGGTGGACTGTACCTAGCCCTACAACACCTGTGCAGAGTACCCTTGTACTGATACAGTTACATTATGTGTCGTGCAATACAATGATACCACTGTTTGTAACCAGGTCAGCTGTACATATACCAGGGTCCCTCGGATATTGACAGCATTAACAGATGACTGTTGCTGTGCACCATTGAGTGTGTACACAGTTTGACATGAAGCTATGATTGCATGAGATGTTTATGTGGGGAGCAGATAGTTTTGACATTTGTGTAGGATATAACCTGGAATGTGGACAGGTCCCATGCAGCCTGTATGTATGGCATTAGAAAGTGAAACTTGTACCTGCATAGTTGTTATTACAGGGGCTCTGTAGTGTACATGGCTATATGAATGTGTACCTGTTGGGGGGGACAGTGTGTTTATGTTATCCAAGACCCTAACTGGCTGAACAGGTGCTATTTCTGTAGGTGCAGTACCTGTCATACCATAGTGCTGTGAAGCACAGCAAGTCTTGTTGTTGCCATTATGTTTCGTTACACAGCTATGGAATCCTCTGTGTCTGGCCTCATAATATGTGGATGAGTAGTTTCACAGTAGCGTTGCGTGGCATTATATGTTGTATCTGCATCTTACTGAGGCTGACCATGGATCATCTTCCACTCATGTGTGTTGACCCTTGCAACAGTTGCTACCTTCTGTGATACAGTTTAGGCAGGGTACCACTGGTTTGCCTTCATGGTTGTGTTTGTTTGAATCCTGTTTCAGTTTCAGTGGCATGATCACTACACATATGTGCGTGCCTAAAGTGCATTTGTGTAGGACCAAGCATTTGCACATCTATTGTACATCTGCATGGGTGCCATGACAGTCACCACTTCACTTTTAAGGAGCATAACATTGTCTTTGAAGACTGACCATGTGTGGCATACTGTTAGCCCTGTTGGTGTGACTATGATGATCCAGATCATTGGTGTTGATGACATCCAACATGCATTGAGCACATATGTTGGTACATGATGAGTCTTCCCGGTTCATAATGGGATAGCTGAGTGGCCATGATTATGGTGTCCTGTCTCACAACTGGTATTCCTAATTACAGCACAATGACAGTTGGGATTTTTGAGGCATGATGGATGATCTGTCACATGTTGCAATTTGGATTACACTTTGGCATGAAGGTAGTTGCTCAGCATAATGCATCTTACGTTGTGCAATTGCAACTTGGGTGGGGGTGTACATATCCCTCAGGAGATTGGACACACCTGTGGCCCATGTGTTCCAATAAAGGATGTTGGCCAAGAGGTGAGGTATGTGTTATAACATGGTCATGCAGGGGTTCTCTCTAAGGCATTGAACCATATCTCAATCACTGCACAGATATGTTCTCCATGTTTCAGATTGCTGTAAATTAGTCCATTTTGAGTACCTGATTTGTATCATTGAGTAGCAAGACCCAGAGTTTATCTCTTGGCTGTCCCTGTTGCACCAGTGGACTTTCACTTGAACCTGGCATGATGAGGGCACTATAAGGGATGCATGGGCCATTGCCAGTATCCAGATTCTCAGGGGAGACAGGTGCAGACCCTGTCTGGCAAAGCATCATGTTCTAACAACCATGTTATCCCAGGCAGAGAGATGCTGGATACTCTTTGAATTACACCAGTAAATGTCATGATTGTGGACTACAATCCTTGTCCCTGTATTGCTGCATCATTCTGGCCACTGGCAGAATGCTACCCAGGCCTTGGGACATAAATGCATGGGCTACATGACCTGACAGTTCCTACATGTGTTTCCATGCAGTGCAGGCTACTGCATCACAGGCCCTGCACAACAACATAGCATATGCCAGTGACATGTGTATAGTTCTAAAGGTGGTCAGAGTGTATGGGTATGTGGCTAATCATGGCAGACAGGCAGTTGATAGTATGTTTGCCCTCATATAACTTGTGTGTAACATAGTGTTAGGGTTTGCGTTCACAAATGAGTACTGTTGGCCATGTTTCCAGCCACATGTTCTGAGGTGTGACACAATTATGCGAACTATGTTATACAGTCTTTGTATTCTATTGTTGGTCTATTCCAACTTGGGAGGCCTCTTGCTTAGCCAGATACTTAGAGGCCTCTGTGGATGTGTGTGATATCTGGTGGAATGTGTGTGTGTCCTTACTGTGTTCTGGTAAGGGTATGTGGTGGTTGTGGTGATGAGATGCATGTGTTAACCTATGCCTCTTGACTGTCTAGTCCAGTCATGGGTGTAGTATGGACTGCTTCTAAGATCACCCCTGTAGCTGCATTCCAGACAATGTGTGGGGTGTGGTGTTAGGCTGGTTTGGCAATGTACATGGCATAGAGATTGCATTCCACCATGATGGCCACATACACAAAGCTGACATTAGTAAATACCAGTAGCTGAGTAGTGGACAAGCCTGTATGAGCATTCAGTACTACAAGTACCACGTACTGTATTTAGTATACTTACTGCTTATGAAGATGTTTTAGACAGTGATGCTCACATGTAAATATTTGAGTTATGGACATGGCAACGCTAGCTATTACAGGAACATGGCAGCTATATTTAGTAGCATTCCTCCTCTGAGGGCCACATCACATCCTGATAGTTGATTACAGATGATGCAAGTACAAACAGGGCTGTATCCTTGTCTGGGTATAAACTCACATACCCAGCACAACCATGAGCTCTGTTGGGCACAGACACCCACTTCCCACACAGAGTCAGATATCAATAGACTCTGCTGCCACTATCGACATGATCAGGATATAATCAGATCAGTTTTCTACATCTTACACTCCTACTGCAGATGTCACACTGGAGTTAAAGATGATATGCACCCTGTTTCATTACCAGTACTGTCAACATATTTCCAAGCAGCTGTTAGTCTGTCAATAAGAGGTTAGGCTACACAAATCTACATATTCAAGCAGTGCGTCTCTACTGTCAATATCCACTCTATGTAGGTGTGCACATAGCCATTTGGCACAGCCCTGTAACTAGGGTCAGTACTCATTTGCAGAACATGTACACATGCACAGCTGCCATTGATTGCAAACAATAGTAGAGAGGTGGATATTAGACAAGGTGTACTTTTAGGCAAGGCTCATAAGACAAACCTACCACCATACATAGCACATGCAACCAGAAACTGAGGGTATTGCTAGTCAACGCCAGAAGTCTAAACCTCACATTGCACATACTCAAGGCACTCCTCAGTATGGAGAACATTGATATCTATGCAGTAACAGACATCCGGTTTAAGGCTCCAGAGAGCACCTCAGAACCACCAGGCTATAACTCATACCACACCTTTCGGCTACAGAACCTGGACCGGAACACAAAAGGCAGGGGTGTATCCATATTCATCAAGGATACTCACACCTCCAGGTTAGTGGCGCAGCACGATGAATCAGAGATCATCCAACTGCAAGTGACAATGGGCAACACTGCAATGCAAATTGTAGCTTGCTACAGATCACCCACCATGACCCAGGATCCACATTCCACATTTCCGGGGACACTTGGAAATATGCGGGTCCTACCAAACACCCTAATACTGGGTGATGTCAACTACCAAACATTAACTGGGAGAACTACTCAAGTACTAACTACCTTGCCCAGCGCTTCCTAGAATTTCTCGACTCTAACACCCTGGAACAACTGGTCTACACCCCCACCAGAGGGAGCAACATATTGGACCTGGTCATCACCAACATGGGCGACCGGTGTTCCACACCCGATGTCAACCCCTCACTGGTTAGATCAGACCATAGACTAATCACTCTGGATATTCACATTCTGCCCACAACCCCAAACAAGGAAACCACAGTGGAAATCTTTTCCAAAGCAGACTTCACATTGCTTATTCCTAAGGTGGAACAGTTCACAGCCCCCACGCCAATGGACAATTCTGTCCAAGATGCTGAAACCTATACAAAGGCACTCTATGATCATCTGCAGGAATGCATGGATCGAGCTCTCCCAAGTCTAACCTAGACTCACTCCTCCAAGAACAGAAAACTGATCTGGTGGACCCCTGCATACATAGGCTCTACAATAGTAGGAGGTAACTAGTACAGATAAGAGTGAAATCCCTAGAAGGACAGACATCCCTGATCAGTATCAGCAAGAAACTACAATCTCTCATGAAATCATCCAAGGCTAGCTTCAAAAGACAATTTCCCAAGGATGGGACCCTACAGACAACCACAAAGTATTCTTTAGCTATGTCAAGAACATAAGTGGGTACTCTCAGATCTGCTCAGAGTTGGTGCAGACTGGCACAAAATACACAGAACTGACTGATATTGCCAGCATTTTGGCAGACATGTTCAGTGCGAACTTCACACCCGTCTCAACCACTAAACAACCCTTAACCATACCAGAAGAATGTACGGGCCCAGCAATCACCGATACACAGGATAAAACAGCCCTATCCAAAGCCACAAATACAGCCTCAATGGGACTGGACAGTGTCCCAGGCTGTGTCTTTCATGAGCTCCAAATGAACTAACCCCTCACCTAAACACACTGTTCAAACACAGACTGTCTACAGGCTACATACCCACAGAGCGGCACACAGCAACAGTGATCCTACTCCACAAAGGTGGCGCCACAACGAACCCCGGGAACTATTGCCGTATAAGCCTGACTAGCCTGGTCTGCAAGGCTATAGAGTGCATCATCATGGAACTCATTAACGGAGACATTGGGAACCTCCAGACACTCGACCCAACACAGGTCTGCTTGATGAGTGCAGATCATGCCTACTGAACCTGTTTGACATCTTACAGTCACCTAGACTTTAGGTGTGGGGTGTGGTAGTTCACACATACTTCCTGACCTCGCTGAGGATTATGACACCATTCCCCCACTCAGGTATTGCTTATAAGCTCACCAGCCAGTACATAAACACATGCATCACAGGTTGGGTTGCCAACAGGCTTATACACAGAACCCACATGGTAAGCTTAGCAGCCTCCAGGTCCAAATCTTAACCAGTCACAACTGATGTCCCACAGGACTCAGTCCTGGGACCCATACTGTTTGCCATATAGTTCTCAGATGTACACGCAAACACCGGTGGACTACAGCAGACCATGTTTGGTGATTACTGCAAACTGGGGGCCATAATTGACAGTCCAGCTGTCACAGACATCCTTCAAGGAGACTTACATAGACCAACACAGGATGTCACAGTCATGGCCTCCAGATAAAAGCCACAAACTGCATGGTCATTCCATGTTGGGAAAACTAAACACCCACATATTAACACATGAGTGGCAGCCACTTTAATACAGACAAGGTAATGGGTATGTGGGGACTACATTAGATAGTGATCTCTCCTTTGACAATCATATCACCAAAGTACTTAGGCCATCCGTCTATGTAGACCATCTGATTACTTAAGGGTTCACATCTGGACATACTGAGGTTATTGTGCCCCTTTACTCATCACTCATCAATCCCATCATCGAGTATGATAACCCATTTGGGATGTACCACAGAAGACACATCCGACAGCTGGAGGGTCCACGAACATACCTCGCCAAGAGCATTACTGGCCTCAGACATGTGTCCTATGCTGCCAGACTGCATTAACTCTTGCATTACTCAGTGGCAACTCATTTACTCAGAGATGATCTTTGCTGTCCAACAAAGCCATGTCCAAGTCAGCCTTAATGGATATGCTCCACCTATGGGAATCCATGTCACAGTGAGCCACACACTGTAATGAGCTAAACCTTGTCACAACCATAACTGGAAGATGCTGGTGTGACAGATTCCTGTCACAGGTACTCCCCATGCTTTGGAACTACATCCCTGATTACATTATATGGAGCCCCTCACTAACACTCCAGGGACACCTTGCTGACTGGATGAGGAACAGTGGGTACACCCCAGGGATCCCACAATTGGCTCTGCTCCACAGAGGGACAGTTAGTTAATCAATGGGGTGGTGACAGCTGACACAGTTCGGCTAGGCATATGAATGGTCTTGGGCAGTTAGCCAAATACCTACCTATGTACCTATGAACCTATACATACAGTATCAGCACATGCTGATAGCTTAATTTACTTTTCAGGTGTTGACTTACCTTGTGCCAATAGCGGTTGTGTGTGCAATAGTTGAGGGCTGCCTCTGTAGGATGCACACAGTAGACCACCTATACATGACAATTTACAGGTGGTCTTGTGTGTGTGCCATCCATGTTTACTGTGTGTGCAGGTGGAGAAGGGTGTCAGTCCATAGGTGCCTACACTATCAGTGTGTGTTCTATACGTTCTTTCTTTGCCAAGGTATGGGCATACTGGGCACACCTCCATCTGCCTACTGGGGCTGCCTCATGGTGTTCATGGTCTGAGTACCTCTCTGCCTGTGGAGCCCTTGGCAATGGTGGTGGGCTGTAAGGGCCTTCACCAAGCTGTCTCTGCTGCAGCTGTTTCCACAGGATCATATTGTGTAGCATGGCACATACTGTGAAGATGTGGGCACACGTGCCTGGAGAGTACTGCAAGGCTCCACCAGATATGTCCAAGCAACGAAACCATGATTTCAGCATCCCAAACACATGCACTATAATGATTCTAGTTTGTGCGTGTGCCTCATTATGGCATTCTTGCATGGGTGTATGTGCATTTCTAATGGGAGTCATCATCCACGGTTCTAG
The DNA here is from genome assembly GCF_019279795.1 of Protopterus annectens. NCBI lineage: Eukaryota > Metazoa > Chordata > Ceratodontiformes > Protopteridae > Protopterus > Protopterus annectens. The sequence continues at coordinate 845,764,440 of NC_056727.1, read as the reverse complement.
TGCATAGCCAGCATCCCCCACCAGGTGGCCATATGGGATATCCCCTCTGGAAAATACCTGATACAGCTGTGAGGCATGCCAGATGTGGGAGGCATGATAGCTTCCAGGGCTGCCAGCACACACATCCATGATAACGCCCTGGGCATTGCACATGACCTGGCAGTTGATGGAGGGGTATCCCTTGCAATTTGTGTAATGCCTACCCTGCTCATCATGTGGTGACTTGATGTGTATGTGCTTGCAGTCTATTGCATCCAGTACCTCCAGGTATTCTGCCACACGGTGGAAGAAACGCATATTGCTGGCTAACTCCGCCTGCGTTCGGGGGAAGTATATGTGCTCATTGGCATGTGGTAACATGGCATCCAGGAACTGGTGGAGTTCCCTGGATGCTGATGCCTGTGAGACCCCCAGGATATCCCCATTTGGCCTTTGGAAGGTACCTGTGGCTAGTATTCTCAAGCTTACACATACCTTTGTGTCCACGGGGATGGGTTCCCCTATGTTATTTCCCACTCTGAGGTGTGGCTGGCACAGCTCAACAAGTTGCTGTATGGTGTCCCTGTCCACCCTGTAACTCTCTACTATCTCAAGATCATTTAGCCCTTGGTAGGTTACCCTTGGTCCGAACACTCTTCTCCTCCTCCAGTGCCTGAGGTGGTTGTCAGCATCATCCTCCACACCACCTTCAGTCTCCAACACATGCTGATGAATCAAAGCTATGTCAGCCCCTATCATGTACATTTTAAAAGTTCCCTGTCTGTTTATACCAATGGTGCAGAGTGTTTGGGAATACACACGTGTGTGTGTGAGGTGCTTTCACACTTTATACTATTGTGCCTTGGTTGCTGCTGATGTCATTGGGTGTATGTGCAAATCCAGCTGCAGGGTATCTTAATTATGGGTTTTACAGCAAGGACTGCAATTGTGTGGCCTTTGGTGTTAAATTATGCTTGCCTGCCATGATTAATCTGTTGCCCTTTATTTCACTTTTCAACCCAAATCCCTCCCATTGACAGGCATGCATCCAGCTGCCGACTTTCCTGTTTTGTACTTTCCCTACCCAGGAATGTGTTGTGAAATGTGTTTTGTAGCTGTTCTACTACAATTTTGCTTTGTTCTGCTGTGACAGTTCTGTTTTCTTTGCAGTATGGCAACTCCTCTTTCCTGTTCTGCAGGTAGCTGCTAGCAGCCTTGTTAGCTGTTGTCAATAGCCCACTGTGGGTTCCTAGGTATTAATTATTCATTTGTAGTCTTATTTCCATGCTGCAGAATTTCCTTATCTTTTTCCCATATCCTTCCTGTTTCCACTCTGGTGAGCGCTGCGCACAGCCGTTTACCAGGTTTACAGCGTGTTTTCATCCACTTTCACATGCACATTCAGTTACCTTGTGTGCTGAGCTAAGCCAAGCTATGGCTACTTCAACACACCCCTATCCTGCAGCTTTGCTTAGCAGCAGGCAAACTGGGTTAGCAAGGCTCCAATGTGCTTACAGCAATGGCGACACACCCCTCTCTTGATGTCATTTTTATCTCAAGGGCTCACCTCGGTGTTATAACGCTACACTGTTTTGTGCATCCTTACTCCAGCGGGAAATCTGCGATTCAGTATTACTCCTCTCATTTGCATGGCATTGCCTACTAATTCCTAGCTACTACGCATAACACTGTCACTGCCCCTTAGCAACCCTTGCACCATAAGTATGGTGTAGCATGCCTGCCATTGACTATTATGGGGAAATCGTGATATGTGTTTCATTGCAGTTTTATTCGATATTTTTGTATATTCCTTGCCATCCCCTTTGCACACCAATGCCCAGCGCTTTAACTTTGCGTTAGTGTGAACATAATATTAAATGTTCTTTTTCATATTTTGTGCATGTTGTTTTATGCCAGTGACTATATATTTAGCCATTGGCATATATTAACAGAATAATACGTGAGTTTGGTCCACTGTCATGGCTCCGATTTTATGTTTGTAAAATATAAACCGTTTTTTTCGGTTTACATTTCTGCATGCTTACACCATGCCTGCACCACTTCCTGAATCATTATATACCTTCATTTGCATGCTATACTGCTGTGCATGGGGTGATTAGCATACAGACACAGGGAGCTACGCGGGCGTGGCATACGCAGGTAGTGCACGTGGAAACAGCTCATACCTGAATCACTCGGTGGCCATATTTGTTGTTAGATTGCTGACACTATGCCTGCACCTGGTGCAAGCTTCATAAATCCCGGGGATGTACTATTACTGCATGTATGTTGTTTATCAATATCAGTATTTTCATCTTGGTACTCCTCTGGAAATCTAATCTACCATGCAAGGGTGCAGCCATCACTTTTCAAATTTGACACACAGGAGTCATCTTGACCCTTACCCATGAAAGGTGGGTTAATGTTGATGTGGAAGAGTTTGAAAATAATCCCTGCATAGGGTGTAGTGTTAAAGACCTTGCAGCACTGGGCTTCACAACACCCCCCCTGATCAAGCATTATTTCTCTAATAACACCCATCCTGGAAGACATTATTGCTTGTGAAAATTTCAAAGCAGTAGGCAACACCCTGATTTGTAAGATTTGTTGGGGAGCTATAACAGTTGTGGTTATGAATAATGTAAATATTAAATAACTGATTTGGAGTAATTCCTAAATGTACATGAGTTTTCGGGGGCCACAAAGCAGGTTTTCATAGAGAAAATAACAGCAAGATGTTTAGATTTGACTAGGGAGGTAGTAGCAATCAGAGTGGTACAATGAGAAGTATTTATGAATACAAGATCAAGAAGATAAACATCTCTAGTGTGGAAGGAAAAAGTTTGGTCAAGTGCGTTAGCATTTATAATGTCTAGAAATCTCTGACCATGTTTGTTGTTGGTTGTAAATGATTTCCACTTAATATGCAGGTAGTTCAAGTCATTTTTCTAACTGGATAAAGTATTGTGCATGCTCTGAAGGGGCTCTATATCGATGGCATACCTCTCAATCATACCAAATCTCTTGTTTTTTGAGGTCCAAATAATGGGGTGCTACAATTCCCAAGTGGTATCCCTTAAAATCCAGGCTTTTTTTTTTTTTTCCCCCAGCTTTTTTTCAGGCTGTCATGGCATGGAGGCACGTGTAGTGATGTCTGCTTTGTGAGCAGAATTTATTGCTGCATTTATTTCTATTCTTTCCAGGTAAAGCGCTTTCATTGGTACATATACAGTAGAACACCTGTGTGTGGATTATAGCTGCATTAATTTCCATCTCTAGATGTTTATCTGCTGCTGATGTCATTCAGAAGTTGAATGCATGCAATTGGAATTGTGTTTGCTGCATTTATGTGAAGTACTGCTGCCTTATTTGTGTGTGTGTGTGTGTGTGTGTGTGTGTGTGTGTGTGTGTGTGTGTGTGTGTGTGTGTGTGTGTGTGTGTGTGTGTGTGTGTGTGTGTGTGTGCGTGTGTGCGTGTGTGCGTGTGTGTGTGTGTGTGCCCGTGTGTGTGTGTGTGTGTGTGTGTGTAATGCCCCACATACATATACCTGGAGGTTATGGTTACTCAGGCTCAAACCCTGTACCTTAGGCACAAGAAGCAAGAGCCTGAGTTCTTTATCCATACTTCTGATTGAAGGAGTTATAGCTTTCAGCTATACAAATTTTCACATAATGTCTGGAATGTGGCACATACTTTTGCTCTGTACCTTTTAAAATATAGATGGTGCAGTGGTACTGTTGTTGCCTCACAGCAAGATGTTCTCTGGTTTGATTCTTGGATGAAGTGCCTTCTGTGTGGAGTCTGTATGTCCTCCTTGTGTTTATGTAGGTTTCCTCTGGGTGCTGCAGGTTCCTTCCACAAAACAAAGACACGCATCTTAAGCATTTCTCCCCAGGCCTCTGCTGAAAATTAGCTTCATTCCACATTGCACTTTCCCAGTAAACAAATGTTAAAAAACATAAATTTGATTTTATTCTGGCAAATTAGTGAGAACTGAATTCACTAAATAATGATAGCTATTAAGTTTGTCTTACCATCTTTTTAGGAAACACATGGTAACACATTTATTCTAGCAACCTTCTAAGATTACACAAGCATTGTTTAGAATGTGTTCCCGGTTTTGGGGCTGTGTACCCCCCAATAAATGTTGGCATTTTCCTGATTTCTTGTGCTGCACAGTTCTTCAGGGGGATAGATGTTTAGTGCTGCTCATGTAAAACCTACTTCATTGTTAGTAGCACAACAGGTAGTACATTTGTTTGGCTGCAGAAGGCTGTGGGTTCTACTCCCATAGTCTGTAGATGGATTGCTGATACTGTGCTGTGTTATACTTTTAAAGGGGTGGACACTGCAGTCCTGAAAATGTCATTCTTTGGCAGAGATACCTATTAACTATGAGCCTATTATTAGTTTGCCATCCATTCCCTATTGAAATATTACTAGCTTATCATTTTTTAATGTAACATAGGCAATTTATTCTTCAGGGGCAACAGGCACTTTACTTGTAGATGAAACAATGAAATATAAAGTTGATTGCTACCAGCAACCTAGTTACAGATATCTTTAAAATATAATTTAGATTACTCTTACTTCCCCAGAGATTGTGCATATTTACTGATACTGGTGGATTGTAGAAGTTTTAGTAGATTTTTATGACGTAAATGTTATGAATTGGGCAGTTTTGTCATTATTGGTTCATGCATTTTGTTTCATAGCTTACTGGAAAAATGTGCAGACAATAAATTTAAAATGCACTCTAAACAAGTGTGCTGTATTATACAAGGAATATAACTTAATAAAGTCAGGAAGGTGTATCAAAGAACACATGTATGTTTCTTGTTTCATGTGCAAGGGGCCTATGATTTGAAAACAGCCCAAAGGTAATCTTTACCCACCATGAGCCAGAAGCATTTTTTTTGGATGTGGATTTCAATTCTGTTTCAATGAATGTGAGTTTCAAGGGCAGAAAAGTTTTAATGCTAAGTTTATTTTCATTGTGAGAATGTATTGCTTTGTTTTGCAGATGTCTATGAGTGTTTGTGCTATAAAATGTGAAATAAAAGCAACACAAACATTGTAGAAGTAAAGCAGTATGCACATAGGTTCATAGATTCATAGGTATGTACTAGGCTAATACTCCTGGGGTATTACAAGCCTAGCCATAGTATTACCCTGGCATCATGCCAGCCGACCTTCATTCCCTCTGTTGAGTAGAGCCACTGGAGTTATCCCCATGGTGAATTTTCTATTTCCATCCACTCATCAATATTTCTCTTGAAGAGGGTCAGTGAGGTGCTCTGCTTGACATGTATGGGGAGTCTAGTATGTTCTGTTGATTGTGGTAATGAGGTTGAAGTCTCTGGAGCGTGTGGTGTGGAGGGATTGGGATTTATTTAAATGTAGCATTTCTAACAGAGCTGTGTCAGACATGGCATTGTAAGTCAAGCAGAGATCACCTCTAAGTAGGCGATATGAGACAGAGAACAGTTGGAGTTTTTTGAGTCTGTCCATATTGGACAAGTGTTTAAGGCCTAGGATCCTCTTTGTGGGGTACTTTTGCAGCCTGTCCAGTTGTTGCAGTTGTCTAGTGAGGTTCATGCTAAATGGGGCATTGTACTTGATGACTGGCCTAATGAGGGAAGAGTAGAAGAAGATAATGACCTCTTTCTTCCTGGATGCAAAACTCTTAGTAATCCTTAATCCTTGTAGCAGTAAGGCAGTTGTCACATCATCTTTCCCCAACCTGGCAAGTGTTGTGTTTCTATCTTACTGTGGAGTCAGCATTGGCTTTGACATTTATGGGATATGCTGTAGGCTTATTGAACTTTAAGGATACTGTCTTGCAGCACAGCACAGGTGGAACACAATAAATGCAGGTGGGGGTGCAGATGTAGGTGTGATATTAGTAGTTGTGCTACATGGCTAAGTTAAGCTAGTGGGATGCCTAGGAGGCATGGGAGACTTAGACAAGTATGTTTTGTACTACTTAAGCATATATAGGAGTAATGATTTGCTGATGTATTAATGTAGTGTTGCTGTGGAGTGGTTTACTGACAGTGGGAGGGGTGGAGAGATTAGCATTTAATATAAATAAATAAGTATGTCTGTCTCAAGATGAACAAGTATGCATTAGAAGAAGTGGTCTGTCTGCAGCCAGACTGCCCTGGGAAACTGACTGTTAGTTGTCTGAATAAGGATGAGGCTGTCACAGGTTGGAACTTCAAGGTAACAGGTAGTGTTATATTTCTTATATTTTTGGGAGGGTTATTTATTATACAGATAGCGAATAAAAAAAAATATTGAAAGGTGAGGACTCACAATATATAATCAACTTGATTACAACAGTAAAGGGTCTCACATTAGAGTGGAGTTTTTTTCTGAGTGTAATTGCTCACAGCTGTGTTTAACTGTGAGCAGTCAATACACATAAGACAGTTGCTATACAGCCCTAGAAAGCTGAATAATAGTGATCTAAGGATGAGGCTAAAGCAGGACTGGACTCCACGGTGACAGTTTTTTTTTTTTTGGAGGAGCTTTAATTACACATGTAACAGCTACTAAAATCAACCAAGAGTATGGATCTGTAATCAGAAAAAAACAGTGAAAATTGAAGACACACAATGCACAAACAACTTAATTACATTGTAAAAGGGGACCAATTTTAAATGAGATTTTATCTGACAATAACTGGTCACACCTATATTTAATTTTGAGTATTCAGTACTCTGGGTCTTTGGCATACAGTGGAAGGGCAAATGGGTTATTTAGTTTAAGGTGACTGCCTCCAAAAAAATAGTTTTATTCTTACAAACAAGAGACAATGAAAGACTTGTGGGAAGAAATCTGTGTTCAAATTAACAAAAGGAGTGGATAGCTTGAGAGATTTTGGAATTAAGAACACAACAGGAAAATAATGGAAAGATGGGAAAAATTGCTAAACAGCATTCTGCTCTTTGACAGAGGCTACTTCAATTAATATTCCCTTGAAAATCTTGGAATGTCTTCTTTCCCTTTAAATATATACTGATCACTGGTGCCTCCCTCACTTCACAGGAAATTATCTTCTAAAAGCTATATAAAAGTCACAGGTTTGTTCTCTCCTAACCAGAACTTATAATACTTTAACGTCAAGCATATGGCTTGCAAGGAAAGAAACAATTTTTCATCAAAGCACTGGCATAACATATTGTAAGGATGACAACAGGCATTATGCAGAGCTGAAGCTGGCTATCCTATCACCAAGTACCATTCCTCCGTGAAACATGAGGAGCAAAATAAAACATGTCCACTTGTACTTGAGGATAAAAAAAATCTCTACTTCCTTATACTTCCTGCATTTGTAAGAAACCACTTCTTTCCACTGCTTCCTACAGTGTATACCACTTATGAAGGTATGAAGTGTTTCCAACCTTTGTACCCACTAACACCTTTCACCTGTGGTGGCTGCCCCTTCTTCCCACTCTAGGTTCATAGGTTCATAGGTAGGTACTAGGCTATTGACCCTAGGGCCTAGATAAGCCTAGCCAAATGGTACCTTGGCTTTTCCCACCCAAGAAAATTATTTTCCTGTGCCCCTGTCAAGCAGAGCCACAGAAGTGATCCCCGGGGTAAATTTCCTATCTCCCATCCAATCATCAAGATTTTTCTTGAAGAGTGCTAATGAGAAGGTTTGTTTGATATAGATAGGTAGTTTGTTCCAGAGTATGGTAAGTCTCTGAGACGGGAATTTATCCCTCCAGCATGTTCTGTTTATTGTGGTGACAAGGTTTAGGTCCCTAGAGCGTGTAGCTCAGAGGGATTGGGATTTCTTTATGTGGAGCATGTCCAACAGCTCTGGGTTTGACATAGCTTTGTATGTTAGGCAGAGATCACCTCTGAGTAGGCGATATGCAACAGAGTAAAGCTGGAGTTTTTTGAGACGGTCTGCGTAGGGCATCTGTTTGAGGCCAGTAATCCTCTTTGTGAGGTATTTCTGTGGCCATTCCAGTTGTTGTAGATGTCTTGTGAGGTACATACCAAAAGGGGCGTTGTACTCTATAATGGGTCTAATAAGTGATGAGAAGAGGGGAACAATGACTTCTTTTTTCCTGGATGAGAAACCTATTGTGATGAGGTGTGCCACGTAGAAGGATTTCCTGACTACTGTGGCGATGTGATTATCAAAGGAGAGACTACTGTCCGCCTGTGTCCCAAGGTCTCTTATCACACTTTCAGTGTTAAGTAAACTACCGCCTATGTGGTAGTTCATGGGTACAGAGTTTTTACCAAAATGGATGATAATGCACTTTTTGGCATTGAACTTGAAGCCATGGCATTGACACCAGGCATCTGTCTCAGTGAGGCCCTTTTGTAGGATATCCACATTGTTAGCAGATTTGATTATGGCTCCTAGTTTGCAGTCATCTGCGAACTTTGTTAGCCAAAGACCTTCTGTGTTAGTCTGTACTTCAGAGAAGTAGGTACCAAACAGGAGAGGACCTAGGACTGAACCCTGTGGTACTCCACTTGACACTGGTCTGAAGTTGGATTTAGAGTCTGCTACTTTCACAGTGTGGGTTCAGTCAGTGAGCCAGTTGGCAACCTATCTTGTGACATAAGGATTTATACCTAGTTTAGTGAGTTTGTCTATAATTTCAGAGTGGGGGATGATGTTGAAAACCTTGGCGAGATCTAGATAGGCTGTGTGTACCACCTTACCCTCATCTACAGCTTTGGTGACCACTTCAAAGAAGTCTATCAGGTTTAGGAGACATGATCTGCCTTTTACAAACCCGAACTGGGTAGGGTCCAGAGTTTGGAGATTACCAATGTCATTGTTTATAAGTTCCATGATGATATGCTCCATAGCCTTGCAGACCAGGCTCATCAGGCTAATGGGGCAGTAGTTCCTGGGGTCTGTGGTGGCTCCCCCTTTGTGGATTGGGATAACCGTTGCTGTGCACCATTCAGTGGGCACAAAGCCTGAGGTGAGGCTATGATTGAACATGGTACTTTGGTGGGGTGCAAGTTCATTCTGTAGTTCATGTAGAACACGCAGCCTGGGATGTTGTCAGGTCCCATGGATGCTGTGTTCTTGGCTTTGGAGAGTGTGTTTTTTATCTGTGCAGCCATGATTACAGGTACTTTGCATTCTTCCGGTATAGAGATGGGCCCTTTAGGGGATGAGAGAGGGGTAAAGTTAGCACTGAACCTATCTGCCAGGATGTTGGCAATATTAGTTGGTTCTGTATAGTTAGTGCCATTGTGCTGTAACTCAGAGCAGATATGAGTGTTGCCATTGAGATTCTTGACATAGCTATAGAATGCTTTGTGGTTGTCTTTAGAATCAGTGGTGATTTTGTTTTCATAACTAGCTTTGGAAGATTTTATGAGGGATCTCAGCTTCTTACTGAGGCTGACCACGGAGTTCCTGCAATCATGGGATTTTACTCTTTTTTGCAACAGTTTCTTTCTTCTGTTGTAGAGTTTGTTTATAGCAGAAGACCACCAGATTGGCTTCCTTTTTTGGAGGATGGCATCTTGGTTCTGTTAGGGATTGCACGATCCATGCACTCGTGTAAGTGCTTATAAAGTGCAATTGTATAGGATTCAACAGTCGTATCTCTATTGTCCGTCAGCATGGGTGTTGTGAAGTTTGCCACTTCTGTCTTAAGAAGTGTAAAGTTGGCTTTGGAGAAATTTTTTTACGGTGGTTTCCCTAATGGGGGGGGGGGGGGGTGGAGCTGGGATGTGGATGTCTATGGTAATTTGCTTATGGTCGGATCTGACCAACGAGGAATTGATCTCTGGTGTGGAACACCAGTTGCCCATGTTGGTAATGACCAGGTCTAGGATATTGCTGCCCCTGGTGGGGGTGTGGAAAAGTTGATCCAAGGCATTGGAATTTATGAATTCCAGAAAACGTTGAGCACAAGAGTTGGTACATGAGTAGTTTTCCCAGTTAATGGTGGGGTAGTTGAAATCGCCCATTATTAGGGTGTTAGGTTGTACCCTAATATTTTCCAGTGTATCAAGAAATGAGGAGTGGGAATCCTGGGGCATGGTGGGGGATCTTTAGCAAGCTACAATTTGCATTGTGGTCTTGCCCAGAGTTAGTTGCACTTGGATAATCTCAGATGCACTGTGCTGAGCAACTAGCCTGGAGGTGTGGATATGCATGCCTCTGCCTTTAGTGCTTCAGTCCAAGTTAGGTGGCCGAAAGGTGTGGTATGAATTATAGCCTGGTAATGCAGGGGTGCTCTCTGGAGCCTTGAACCAGGTCTCTGTCACTGCACAGATGTCAATGTTCTCCATTTTAAGGAGTGTCTCGAGTGAGTGCATTTTGAGGTTTAGACTTCTAGCATTGAGTCGCATTACCCTCAGATTTTGCTTGCTTGTACCTGTTACTGTGGTGAATTTGTCATTTGAATCTTGCCTAAAAAAGGCACTATATGGGTGGCAAGATCCTTAGCCAGTATCCAGAATCCCAAGGGCGACAGGTGCAGGCCATCCCTGGCAAAGCATCTTGGTTTGTCGATCATGTCATCCCAGGCAGACAGATACTGGATCCCCTTAGAATGACACCAGAAGCTTAGCCAATTGTTGAAGTCAATCATTTTGTCCATGTACTGTGATATAATTCTGGGTGATGGCAGGATGCTACTCAGGGCTAGGGTCATACCTGCCTGGGCTACAAGATCAGAAAGCTCCTCCATGTCTCTAGCTATAGCTCTAATCCTTATGCATGTCTGTCAGTAAGCCATGTATGACATTTAAGCATTACTGGATCAATTGTCATATACAGATATTTGCAAGGCACACCAATGAAGTCCAAATCTTTATCCATATATGAATGTTTATAAGAAAGTACTTGTCATACATTTATCATCAAGACTTCTTGATAGGTGCAGTGTGATAGCACAGATCTTTAGCCAAATTGTACAACAACGCATTCATTTACTTTGATATTTCAGAAGCTGTATAAGTGGTGACAGCAAACCAAGAATGTTCATCATACTATAACTAGATCACAAATATATAAAATGGAAAGGGATAGTCATAATAATCTCTAATCTTTAATACTTCCACTATATCAGCAAATAGGCACACATACCCTTGTGTGTCATGTGTCTGTACATCTCAATATGAAAACCTATCCAAGGGGCCATTCTTATTTTGTATATGTCGGCAAAGTGCTGCTCATGTTAGTAACATAACACATAAAAACTCTGTTTGGATGCACAAATCTACTAAAATGATTTAGTATAATGGGTGACTACATAGAACTGCACAGAATATAACACATGTTCCCTTATCATGTATATAATAAAGCTGGGTCACAAATATGCAACCAGTGTACTATATATATATATATATATATATATATATATATATATATATATATATATATATATATATATATATATATATATATATATATATATATATATTACCAAGCATGTTCAGTGTTGTAACAGAAGGTATAGTCAGCTTCTACTTTCTCTGTTTTCCTCTTCCTCCACTACGGCTATCCACTTTCCTTTATGCCACCCTTTCCTAAACATATTGTCTATGTGTACATATGAATTTAAACTGTACTGTTAATATAGCAAGGCTGAGTGATTAAAACCAAGGCAACCATGGTTATATCTCCAATATATCACACCCAGGAGTTGGTTATTTCTATTATACAATTACATTATTTAAGAAAGAAATTACTTGTTTTTCTTAAATAATGTCTTTGTATAACAGTACCGTGGGGTTCATCTGCATTGTTTCCATATTCTGCTCCTTTGTTGATGCACTACACATGTATATGGGACTTACATTCCCACATTCACGCAGTACATCAGTGCTTTGGAAAGCAAGCAATGGACAAAGGAAGATCTCTGCTGCTTCATTTTTTTTAAATAATTGTGAAAACTGGGCAGTTTAGAGGTATAAGAGAGGGCAAAAACCAAGGGAAATTCAAGTGGGTTTCTTTAGTTTTGTATAATGTACCTGATTTTCCTTGTATTTTTTCTACCATCCATACGTACTTCTTGACCTCTTAGCTGAAGAAAACTGCAAAGCCTTAGCATATTTTAATAGAGGAAAGTCTGGGAAACTAGACTTTTTTTCTGTTGGTATATGCTTGATTTACAACAGGCACACTGGTTGGACTGACCAATCAGTGTGTATCCCCTGGATTCATGAAGCTACATGCAAGAATAAGATTATTCTTGCACAGAGTGGCTTGTGTCTGTTTAAAACAGCAGCACACCTTGCATATGCTTGAAGGTGCACTGCTATTTAAATTACCCGGACATGAACTGTGAACGAGTGCAGGGGCATGTCCAAGTAGTGCATGGATGTTAAACACACCTCCTGCACTCAGAAAGCGCCATACCACACTTTCTAAGCTGAACTGGCATAATATTACAGCTTTGCTCTAACATTATGCCAGTATTTTTAGTGTCCGTGGACACTGAATTGAAAACAGCAACAGGAAAGCAATGCAGGGGGTGTGTGACAGTTTTGCAACCTGCCAAAGCAGGAAATCTGTGCAAATGCACACATACCATGGGATAAATCCCCCAAAAGTGAAAACGCACAAATATAGCCCTACAAACATAGAAAGTTGATAGAGAACAGGTCATGCATTAGCATGAATTATGTGAAGGTAGATGTCTCAAAGCAAATGTATGCCAATATTCCCTTAGAGCAGAGTATGTTAACAAATACATACATACATACAAATGTTTCAAGCACGGGCATTAAAGCCCTTCTAGCTTGCCAATATGCCAAAACACTTGTTCCCATAATAAATGTCCAGACTCTTCTTAAAAATATCTAAGCTAGTACTTGCTTTAATGTAATGTGGTAGTCTGGTCCAAGCATCAGCTATTCTGTCAGAGAACCAATTGGTACACTTCTCATTCCTATAGAATCTTCTACATAGGTTATCTGACAATTATCTAGTACTTTTTGATAACCCCAAACATTCCCAGAGGTAGTTGCCCCTAAATGCCCTATATACCTGAATAAGATCTCCTCTTAAATATCTATAAGAGACACTGTACAAGTTCAGATATTTTAGTCTTTCATAATAACTTAGATTTTCACATCCATGGATGCCCTTAGTATATTTCTGCTGTACTATTTCCAGTTTATTCATGCTTGTTTTCCTATAGGGTTTCAATATTGTTATTCCATACTCAAGTTTGGGTCTAATGTAACTAACAAACAATGACTTCATTATGTCTGATTTCCTAGACTTTATAAATCTTTTTATACAACCTATAGTTCTATAACTATCATTAGCCAATTGGTTGATATGATTAGAAAAACTCATAGCTGACTCTACCCATATACCCAGGTCCTTAAATGAGTCTACATTTTCAATCACTGTGTGCTGTATTAAATATTCACCTTTCAGTTTATGTCTCCCAAATCTCATATGCTTAGTTTTTGATGTATTTATCAACATATCATTCTCCTGTGCCCAAATGGTCAATTTAGTCAAATTATTTTGCAGACATGCCTTATCTGTAACACTTGTAATGAGTTTACCCAATTTCAGGTTGTCAGCATATAGACTGTAAAACAACTCAAATGAAAAAGCAAGGCCTGAAAGATACAATCTAAACAAGTAAGGGCCTAGTACAAAGCCCTGTGGGACACCTTAACTGTAACCAAGGATTTCACCTATCCAGTTGGTGTGTGATACTTGCCAAGTCCTATTTGTAAGCCATGCAGCTATCCATCTTATCAACAGTACATCAATACCTAGTTGTACTAATTTATTGATCAGTGTTTTGTGCATGACCCTGTCAAATTCTGAAGTTAAATCTATATAAATCACATCACAGTACAATTTTACATTCATAGATATCATTATATTGTTATAGAACATCATGTTACAGGTGTTAATAGATCTATTTTCAACATATGCATGCTGATATATGGTTTCAAGTCCCAACATATCCAGTTCTGACAATAACTTAGCCAGTATTACCATATCCATTATTTTTCCACAGCATGAAAGTAGACTTAAGGGTCTGTATGATTCTGGGTTTGTCCTACTGCCCTTTCCCTTAAAGACAGGTTTAATAAGTGCATGTCTCCAATCTTGAGGAATCTCCCATATTTACATGACTTAGTGAATAATAGATGTAATGGCAGTGTAAGTTCTTACTTAAGTGTTCTCAGGTCATTGTTACTTATTCCGTCTCCTCCCTGCACTTTGTTTGGATCCAGTTTGCACAGTTCTTTTTCAATATAATCTAATTTGATTCCAGTATCTGAAATTACTTGGATGTCACTAGGACAACTTACCACCCCTTTTGTGGAGACAAACTGTTTTACAAAGGCACAGATGATGGGGAGAATGAATACTACATTAGGGACACACGTGAAAAATTGCCATCACACACTTAGAAAGTTGATAGATAACAAGATATGTATTAGCAGGATTCCCTGAAGGCTAGAAGCCTGAAAGGTAAATCAGTGCCAGTATTTCACGATTGCAGTTTAAAGTAGTTGTCAAAAAAACATAATACACACCCATATAGCCTAATAATATCATAATAATATATACTTTTTTACACTAGCCTAAGGAATGTTGAAGTGTAGCTAAGTGGGCGTGCATGTTATGGCCATCTGCTTAGCATAGCTTAAACATCCCATAGGAGCTAAATGCAAATAGACAGGTGAAATTTCCAAGCTGAGACATTGTAGTGGCTAGAGCTGAGGTAGTGTAGTAGTTAAAGTTGTAGCATTACATGCAGGTGTTCATAGTTCAAATCCCCAAACAGGCAGCTTTTTTCCTATGTGAAAGTAGTGTTAAAATTATTTTAGTAAACTTAAATTATGTAGCAACCATTTTTTTGTCAACCAGGGCAGTGTAGCAGTTCTAAAAGTGAGATGTCAATGTAGAGATGTGAAACCCCCATATAACCACAAGTGCCACATATAGTATAGACACACAAGAATATAATTTAATGAAAGCACGTAGGGGGATGTCATGGAAGGTAAATGTAAAATTATAATGTGCATATAAATATTATTTTATAATATACAATTATAAGTATGTTGGGTCTTTCGGCTTTTCCTGGTTAGGGGTCACCACAGCAGAACTCTGGTCCGCTAATGATTGGTAGTTGATTTTTACATGCAGAGTTACCAGCCCTGACGCACAACCTTCAATGAAGGAACGCCCATTCATGCATGTCTCCACGCAGAAGACGCTCTAGCTGAGAATCGAACCAGACAGCGTCTTACTGTGAGGCAACAACGCTACTGCAGCACCACCACCGCGGGTTATAATATACAATTATAAGTATAATATCCTTAAATGTGCCTTAATCACTGTATATCCATCAGGTCTTGTTCTGCCCAGCAACAAAATAGTCAGCCTTGCTAAGTTTTGAACCCTGGATACTGTCCTCTACAATCACAGCAAAGTACCAATACATCATCTGAGCTGCAGGATTGTGCAATGCTTTAACAAACATACCATGCATTCTAGTCATTTAACATTAATGGAAAAAAAGTAGCCTGAAGTATTAATCCCATAACCCTGAATACTACAGTCAGAGGAATGTATTACTACACCATTTGAGTTATAAGCACTGATGTTTTTTCAAACATATCATATAATACAGGCATAAAACATTAGGGAGAAAGCTTTGTGGAACCATTCATGTGTTTTGTGTGTGTATATATATATATATATATATATATATATATATATATATATATATATATCTGATGAAACATATATAAGAAAAACTAGAGTCATAATATAGATATACATATATAAAACATATATATATATATATATATATATATATATATATATATATATATATATATATATATGAATGTATATAACATGCAGTGTAGTTATACCTCAGAACCATCCCTCTCTACATGTTAGTGCAAGAAACCTGTACAAAGACTGTAAAAGGGGGTATGGGCCACATATAGCGACATATTTCAAATATTGCTGTTACAAATAAAGACATTTGCTACAGCAACAGGGTGCGTTTCCGCAGACAATTACTGAAGTTTATGAGGATGGAAACTGAAATATTATGTCATTATTTACTGACACGAATCCTTGGATCATCACTGTGATTTACTAGACAAATACAAATAAATTGTGGAACTGAACAAAAGTATGGGCCAAACATCTGGACATTCTAAGAAAATCCTGGCAGTGGAGAGGTATGCTCAGAAGTCAGAGCCCCTTAGTGCAATGAATTCAGACCAAGCCTGACAAAGCTGGGGGACAAAGGCATGTAAATAGGGACATTTCCAAAATACATCAGTAGATAAGTTGCAAAAGTTGATGTAGTAACACTGTATGTCCTAACATATATCGACTGAAATATCACAACCCCAGGGCTCAATTGCTTCTCATTAGTTAGTGATCTCAATCCCCACATCATCCCACTGATGTGTCAGGAATACACAACAGTTATGGGGACCAGATCAAAGATATCAGCCAGAAAACTGGACATCCTAAAATATGTGGACATAACACAACAGTAGGGAAATTACACTGAGCTACCAAGACATGTCCAAACTGCAATCAGACTGACATAACACTATCCAAGTCCAGCTCTGGGGCTGTACACATGCATTAGCAAATATAACAGGCACTACAGGGATGTAACACTAGTGGAAAACAGACACTGGTATGAAAGTGCATACCCCCAAAAAAGTACACCACAATCACAGCGACATACCAGTAAGCAAAGTGAACACTACAGTATAATGACTGTGTGAGCAACAAAGTCCCATTACCCCTACACATACTGCCCCAAGTCACAGTGTAGTGGGAAATGTGAGGTGTTATGGGATATGTCACGGTCTGCATGTACAAGTATATACATGTGATAGAGAATGAGAAACTGGAACAGCATGCAGAGACAGATAGAAAGGGCCCATAACACTCACATGTACCCCCCTCCCAACACAGCCCAAATAATATGTACACAATACATTGCTACACTATCCCGACAGTCTTTTACCAATGGTCAGACATACACAGACCTCTCAAATGTACAGTTTCCCACAGAATGTATAGGCAAAGGACTCCTATCTATGGCCGCTTCCTTGTTACATGTCTGGGGGTCTATGACATCACTGGGGTGGTAGCAGGAATGAATGGAATAAATAATGATACTACATACCTCTGAACCTC
>NC_056727.1:845674791-845744791 GCF_019279795.1 Protopterus annectens | reverse complement strand
AGACTATACAGTAGTACCACCTGCCACTACCTAGCTAATATTTATCAGCTAGTCAAAGGCCCTTAAGAGGGTGTCCAGTTATTACTGTGCAGTATTATTATCCAAATGGTAATATAACTAAACAGTCAAAGCTTATTAGAGTGACTTGGTACAGTAATCACTATAAATATGCAATGTACTCCAGAGCTTAAATTATCTCTACACAAAACAGCCACAGTTGAAAGGTTTAAAAATATTTAATAATAAAGACCAAAAACACAAGACAATACTTCTTACTACACAGTGCTAGTCAAGCGTTCAGAGATCACAGAGAAATACTTAAAATAATTCAGAAGTACAATTCTGACATCACAGAAAAACACTTAGTCTAATCTTTCTAGTTTCTAGCTATTTCTAAAAGAAAACAGAAGTCTTAGATAACTTACATAAGAGCAAGACAGTGCTGTGAGTTGGATGGTCAAGACAAAAATGCTTAATAATCTCTGGTTCTCTCTGTTTAAATTGAAATTGCAGTTCTGATTCACATTACATCATTCTTCACAGTTTCCTATGGTTCCCAGGCTACACATTACATCATTCTTCACTCTTCCCTGGGTTCCCAGGCTAACAGAAACTGCATTTACATTCTTAATATCTCCTTTTGTTATCTTGAAGCTGGTCAGGAAGCAGAGCAATAAAAGTGCATTTGCATGTTTAAATCTAACAATTTAACTCTTGGTTAAAACAATAGAAAGAATGTCTTCATCTAGATGGGCTGGAGACGACTTTAGATCAAAGGGTCACAACATGCATTTACTTGGTCAGTAGAGAGCACTGTTGTGACATTTTTTTGCAGTTCCACATCTAACAGCATTTTTTTCCATTTAAGACAACAAGCCTGTGCCTTACTTTAATATTTAAAAATGATAGAATTATCTATAAAATTCTATCTGGCTAGGTTGGTAGCCTTCACAATCCTCATAACACGTAGTGAACTCATACCTCAGAACCATATCTACCAACCCCTTACTATAAGAAATCTGGCCCAAGGCTGTCCAAATGGAGGAAGAATGGGACAAAACTAAGGACATATTTCAAATATCTCTCTTATAAATGTAGAATGTTGCCAGAGTGACAAGGTTTGTTTCAGCATACATGTTCTGAAGGATGTGAGTTCTGAAATTGAAATGTATGTGATCATTTACTGTCAGAAATCCTCAGATCTTCACATTGATTTACCAGGGGATATGAAATAATGCATCTGTTGAACAGACTAGAAATATAAGCAATAAACTTGGACATACTGCAACAATCCAGACAGTCCCAAGGTAGGCTAAGAACTCCTTATTGCAACAAACCTGGGCCAGGCCTGACAAAGTGGGGGGGGGATCCATGAAAATAGGGACATATTTGAAATAATGGAGTAGATAAGCTGGCACTTGCTGCAGTAACTCCCTCATGTCTATCCTAACATATATTGACTGAAATAGCATAAGTCCAACACTCAATTACTTCTCACTAGTTAGTGACTGAAATCCTCACATCAGCCCTCTGATGTGTCAGAAATACACAACACTTATGGGGGCCAGGCAACACTACGTCCTACTGGACATAACATCACATTAGGGAAACTACACTCAGCTACTAAGCATGTCACCAAACACTCTCCAAACTATAGTCAGACTGACACAACACTAACCCAAATCTGCTGGGGGGAATTGCACAAGTATTGGCAAATATATCAGGTAGTACAGGGATGTCACAGCACTGAAAAACAGACAGCAGTGTGAAAGTGCATAGCCACAACAAATTCAACCACAGTCACAGTGGCATAACAGTAAGCCAAAGGAACAGTAGAGTATAAGGACTGTGTGAACAAAAACTCACACACTACTCCCACATATACTGGCCCAATTTACAGTGTGCTATGATGCCTGACTGTCATATGGGACATGTCTCAGTCTGCCCCTACAAACATATAGAGCTGACAGACCACCAGAAACAGGAGCAGCATACACAGGCAGATAGAAAAGCAGCCATAACACATACAGCATCTCCCCTCCCTACACAGGCCAAATAACATTGAAACAATACACTGCTACACAATCCTGACAGTCTGTCAACAATTGCCAGAAATATACAGATGTCTCAACTGTACAGAGTCCACAAAATGTCCAAGCTTTCCCCCTCATATATAATGTCTCTTCCACATAAAATGTCTGGAAGTCTGATACATCACTGGGATAATGTCAGGAATGTAGGCACTAAATAATCATATACCATACCTATCAACCTCTTACTGCATGACATATGGACAATGCCTGACATAATTGTGGGACAGAGGCTCAAAAACAGGAGCATATTCCAAAGCAGACTCTAAATCAGACTTGAGACTAGTGGCAAGTGGAGTACCACAGGGTTTAGTCCTGAGTCCTCTCCTGTTTGGTATCTACTTCTCTGAAGTACAGGCTAACACTGAAGGTCTTTGGCTAACTACGTTTGCAGATGACTACAAACTAGAAGCCATAATCAAAACTCCTAACGATGTGGACATCTTACAAAAGAGCCTCACTGAGACAGATGCCTGGTGTCATCCCCTTTGGTAAAAACTCTGTACCCATGAACTACCACATAGGCGGTAGTCTACTTAACACTGAAAGTGTGATAAGAGACCTTGGGACACAGGTGGACAGCTGTCTCTCCTTTGATAATTACATCACCACAGTGATCAGGAAATCATTCTACATGGCACACCTCATCACAAAAGGTTTCTCATCCAGAAAAAAAGAGATCATTGTTCCACTCTACTCATCACTCATTAGACCCATTATGGAGTACAACGCCCCTTTTGGTATGTACCTCACAAGACATCTACAACTGGAAAAGCCACAGAAATACCTCACAAAGAGGATTACTGGCCTCAAACAGATGCCCTACGCAGACCGTCTCAAAAAACTTCAGCTTAACTTTGTCACATATCGCCTACTCAGAGGCGATCTCTGCCTAACATACAAAGCTATGTCAAACCCAGAGCTGTTGGGCATGCTCCACTTAAAGAAATCTCAATCCCGCCGAGCTACACACTCTGGGGGACCTAAATCTTGTCACCACAATAAACAGAACATGCTGGAGGGATAGATTCCTATCCCAGAGACTTCCCATACTCTGGAACAGACTACCTATCTATGTCAAACAGAGCTCCTCATTAGCACTCTTCAAGAAAAATCTTGATGATTGGATGGGAAATTGGAAATTCACCCCGGGGATCACTTCTGTGGCTCTGCTTGACAGGGCCATAGGAAAATAATTTTCTTGAGTGGCAAAAGCCAGGGTACCTTTTTGGCTAGGCTTATATATGCCCTAGGGCCAATAGTCTAGTACCTACTATGAACCTATGAACCTATTTGAAATACTGCTGTTATTAACTGAGAATGTTGCTGTTGTAACAGAGTTAGTTGTAACATATCTTTTCTGTGGGATATAAAGTTAGAAACACAAATGGATGTAAGTTAGCAATTACTGACTGCAATCCACAGAGTATGCTACTGAATTTCCAAAGACAAAAAATGTCTGAGGAACACACCAAACATAGGAGCCCAAATTCTGGCCGTTCTGCAGATAGCCCTACAGGTGAGAGTTATATCAAACACATAACACTGTCAGAGTTAAAAATCACTCAGGAACTCCATGTCCACACAAACTTTGTTAGACTAGCATTAATCCAAATGTGTCACAGCGATACTTACATTCTGTCCCTATGTCTGGAACATTCTCCCCCCATTTTGTTGGGCTGTCTCCATGGTGTTGGTTGTAAGAGGTATTTCCAAATACCCTCTGTGATACTATTGTTCACACACCTCCATGAAGGCCTCCTCACTGGTAAAGAAAAGGGCCAGCACCCACATGATGTACTCAATGATAGGAGTATGTTGCCATGCCATTGGCTTATGAATAACAACACAGCTTTTCTGCATGCAATTATTAAGTGGGGGGACACCAATTGTTGCACAGGCCATCAGCTGCTCATAAGCATTACCTACAAAAGGCAAGCTGCTGCCTTTGCAAAACAGATGTACACCCCACATCCTTAAGAGAGAGGCAGAGAGAGAGAGGGGGAAACAGTGAAAAGAAAAAGAAAAACCAAGCAGGACATAACCACCTACACGTGAATAAAACAAACAGGTATGTCAAACAAGTAAGCATGTAATGGACTGCAGTAGGGGGTATGTGAGAATGGGAAATAGAAACTGTAACATATATGTCTCAAGAAGACTTACTGTACTGATATATTGCTCATCAGAACCAATGGCCATAGCATCTAGGTCTGTCTGCAGTGACATAGATCATAGGTCAGGCCCCTGAGTCACCCAGGAAAGGATGGCTCACATATGACTACTACTGCAGTGTGTGTTGAACAATACTGACTGTGACAATGCTAGGCCAGCTACTGGGATGTCATACATATCCATATCTTACTTGTGAATACAACCATGATATATTTGGTTGTCTCAGAAATGTGAGGGACCTATACATGGTATTTGCATAGTAAAGTACTGTTGCACACGCTTGTGTTGAACTGCATGTGATACACTGAACAATTAAACTGTCCAGTGGTATGCACACTGACCATATGCGTGCCTCATATTTGTAGCCATTTACTCATACAGTTGTGTTATGTCTGGCAAATCATTAGCAAATCTGTGAAGACATTAATTACAACAGCCCCTTCTTTTTCTTCTGTCTGTTCCCGTTAGGGGTCACCACAGTGGATCAACTGTTGCCATTTCTGGCTCTCTTCTGCATCCTGCTCTCACACCAACCACCTACCTGTCCTCTCTTACTACATCCAGGAACCTTATCTGAGGCCTTCCTCTTTTCCTCTTATCTGGCAGCTTCATCCTTACCATCCTTTTCCCAATATACCAAGCGTCCCTCTGCAGCACATATCAAAACTGATGCAATCTTCCCTCTCTGGCTTTGTCTCAAAACCATCCAACATGATCTGACTCTGTCATATACATGTTGCTAATCCTGTCCACCCTCATCACAGCCAGTGCAAATCCTAACATCTGTAACTCTGCCACATCCAACTCTGACTCCTGCCTTTTTGTCAATGACACTGTCTCCAACCCATATAACATAGCTGGTCTCACTACCCTGTTGTAGACCGTCCCTTTCAATTTTACTGGTACTTGTCTGTCACAAGTTTGTACTGACACTTTTCTCCATCCTCATCATCTTGCCTGTACTCTCTTCTTCACCTGTTCTTTACAGTCTTAGTTACTCTGAAATTTTGATCCAAGTCATTTATACTCATCCACCTTTGCTAATTCTACTCCCTGCATCCTCAACATTCCACTACCCTCCCTCCCATTCACACACAGATATTCTGACTTAGTCCTGCTGACCTTAATTCCTCTCCTCTATAGAGTATATCTCCACCTCTACAGGGTCTACTAAATCAGTACCCTACTCTCAATATAGATCCCAATGCCATCTGCAAACATAATAGTCAATGGGTCTCCTGTATGATCTTGCCTGTCAACCTGTCCATCACCATTGCAAGTAAGAAAGGGTTCACAGCTGATGCCTGATGGCATCCTACCTCCACCTTAAACACATCCATCACTCCCACCGCAGACCTCACTACTGTCACACTGCCCTTGTACATATCCTGTACCAGTCTTACATATATCTCTGCCACTCATGACTTCCTCATACAATGCAACAGCTCCCATCTAGGCACCCTATCATATGCTTTCTCTACATCAAGAAAGACACAAAGCAACTCCTGACCTTCTCTGTACTACTCCATCAACACTCTCAGAGCAAACATCACATCTGTAGTGCTCTTACCTGGTGTGAAGATATGTGAAGTCTGCCAGCCTAGCTAGATAGGATTTTATAGATAATTCTGTCATTTGTAAATATTAATATAAGCCACAGGCTTGTTTTCTTAAATGGAAGAAAATGCTGCTAATTGTGGAACTGGAAAAATGTAACAACAGTGCACTCTACTGTAGGAAGGCTGATAAGTCAAGCATTGTATAATTGTTTGTTGTCAAAACTCAGAGCCGAGATGTCTAAATGAAGGTATTCTTCTTATTGTTTTGAGGCCAGAGGCAATGGCTAGAATTTACATGTATAATTTATTTTATTGCTCTGATTTCCTGACCAGCTGCAAGATCAAAAGGGCTATTAACCTCTGAGTTTCTTTTAGCCTGGGAAAACAGAAAATTGTTACAAATTATGTAATGTAAAGCAGCACTGTGCTATCACTTTAAAGAAAGAGAATAAGAGAGAATTTTGAATTTGTCTTGAGGACATCCAACTCACCAGTATCTGCTCGTGTTCTATATGTAAGTTTATTTTAGAACTGTGCTTTCTCTTAGATATAGCTAGGAAATTGGAACATTAGATTATGTTTTTTTCTGTATTGACGTCAGAACTTTTCTACAGTATTATTTTAAGCATTTCTCTGTAATCTCTGAACTCTTGACTAGCACTGTGTAGTAAGAAGTATTGTCTTGTGTTTTTATTATTTATTATTAAATATTTTTAAACCTTTGAACTGTGGCTGTTTTGTGTAGAGATAATTTAAGCTCTAGACTACATTACATGTATATATATATATATATATATATATATATATATATATATATATATATAGTGATACTGTACAAAGCCACTCAAAATAAGCCTTGACTGTTCAGTTACACTTACCTTTTGGATAATAATACTGAACAGCAATAATTGGGCACGCTTTGTTAAGGGTCTTTTTAGTAGCTGATATTAGTGGGTGGTGGCAGCTTGTACTACCTTTTAGACTGGGCAGAAAGGGGGCACAGCTGGAGAATCTGGGTCAGCCTTTCTTAGGAGTGTCTGTGTGGTTGTATATAACTCATCTCAGACTGTGTGTGTGTGTGTGTGTGTGTGTGTGTGTGTGTGTGTGTGTGTGTGTGTGTGTGTGTGTGTGTGTGTGTGTATGTGTGTGTGTGTCAACTACTTGGGCAGGGACACAAAGCACTGGTTGGACAGAGAGAGTGCTAGAGGTTTTTTTATTTATTTTATTTATTTATTTATTTACATTTGTTGACCGGGAGTGTCCAACTGGATGTAGGTCCATTTTCAGCGGAGGCCCAGGGAGAAAAGCTCCACAGTTAAAATAAACAGACAGTAGTTACATTGGATTACTTAGCAATTAACAATTTAACATAGCAATTACTTACAACATATTTACAGATGAATAACATAGTACATCAGTAGACAACTAGAATTGTTATCTGTAAAGTACATAACAGACATTAACAAACATTACAATAAGAAGTTCCTGTTGTATAATAAGTACTAGGCTTATGAGCATCTGAGCTTGCTATAATCAAGGTAGTTAGTGGAGTGGAAAGAAAGGAAGTGGTTGGATGGGGTGGGTAATATTAGAGTGGGAGTTGCAAGGGCATAGCCAGCATGGTTTTAGGTACGCTTTTAGTAAAGTTTTGAAGAGGGTGCATGATGGTATGGAGGTAATTGTGGGTGGGAGGGAGTTCCATAATTCAGCTATGGTGCAAGAGGATAGTGCTTCACCAGCATAGTCATTGGCTTTAGTGATCTGCAAGTGATTTTTGTTGCTGGATCTTAGTGGTCTGGTAGTGCGATAGGGTTGGAGTTGATTCTGGAGGGATGGGACATTTAGTGGATGGTTTACTAGTTTGTGGATGAGTGAGAGCTGATACCATTGAAGGAGGTGAGGGAGTTCAAGCCCACCCAGTTCAGCAAGTGAGAGACAGTGGTGACTTTCAGTAGGATGCCCCTGTGGTGAATTTGGTGATTTTGTTCTAGCAGGTCTCTAGCTTGTTTAGATCACATTGCCTTAGGTTGGTATATATTGGAGAGGCATAAAGTAGGGTAGCAATAAAGTGGGAATATGCTATTGAAATCTTTGCTGCTTTGGTGAAAAGTTGCTTATTTCTGTATAATGCTCCTAGTTTTTTGTGGACTTTTTTTATGGTCATGGATATGGGAATGTCAAATTTTAGTTTATTGTCTATTTCCACACCTAGCAATTTGGTGTGTTCAGTTGGGTATATAGTGGTGTTGTCTTTTGCTGTGATGTTAAGGTGAGAGTTGTTTTGAGTATGTTTGGTGGGTTGGAAGATGAGTAGTTTAGTTTTGTTTGGGTTGAGTATTAATTGGGCATCGGATAACCAAGTTTCAACAGAGGAAAAGGCTTCCTGTGTGACTTTTTGCAGTTTGGGTAGGGACTGGGCTGAGCAGATGATGGTTGAGTCATCTGCGTATTGTATGAGTGTGCCATGCTTGGTGGCAGAGGCTAGATTATTGGTGAAAACAGAGAAGAGTAGGCATCCAAGGATGGATCCTTGGGGAACCCCTATGGAGACAAGTAGTTGGGGAGATATGTCATTCTGCCATACAACGGATTGTTGGCGGTCAGACAGGTAACTCTGAAACCAGTCGGTGACTGATTGAGAGAAGGATAGGTTATTGGTGACAGATATAAGTTGTTTGTGTGGGACCATGGCAGATGCTTTAAATAGATCTTGGAAAGTAGCAGAGGAGAGATAGCTATTGTTTTTATGCTGAAGGATAGAGTTAGTAAAGGAGAGTAAGGCAGTGGCTGTGCTATGGTTTGGTCAGAAACCATGCTGAGTATTGGAAAGGAGGTTGTTAGTAAGGAGGTAGTCTGAGACCTGAGAGTGTATACATCTCTCTAGTATTTTGGAGAGTGGAGAGAGAATAGCTATGGGGCAGTAATTGGTTAGTTCTGTGGAGGGTCCGCCTTTGTGGAGGAGAATTATATGTGATACTTTTCACAGTGTGGGAATGTAACTTTCTGACAGAGATCAGTTAATCAAGATGGATACTGGGTAGGCCAGAGCATCAGCTGTGATTTGTAGGTATTCACTTGGGAGGTTGTCTGCTGCTAATTTGGTGGGCTTAAGTTAAGTTAAGAGTTTTCTTATGTTGGAGGTAGGTGCAGGAGAAAAGGAGAAGGCAGTGGGGAGATTACTAGTTGAAGGTGTGGGTTGGAGGGGAGGGGGGTTGTGGTTGTTTAGCTAGTGATAGTATGGTTTGTGTGAAGTGTGTGTTGAATGAGGTAGCAATATTTTATGAGGAATGAGGGATGTTAAGAGGAGTGGAACTGACTTTACCTGGGTGGAGGATGGAGTTTATGGAGGACCAGAATTGTTTGGGGCTGTGTTGTGAGGAGTCTAGGGCAGACTGGTAGTACTGGAATTTGTCCCGTTTTATTAGCTTTTTGACTCTAATGCGTAGCTCTAGAAATTTCTGTCTAGTTGAGGGGGTTTTGGTTTTGCACTAGTGCTTCCAGGCTTTATCCCTGTTTTTCATTTCTGACTTACTGATTTTCTGTAGCCATGGGGAGAGTTGTGCTTTGGTTCTGGAAAGTCTTATGGGGGCATGGTAATTAAGGATGCTCAGGAAGGTAGTATTAAAAAATTCAACTGCGTCATCAAGACTGAGGTACTTTAGAGGATGCCAGTTACATTCTTTGAGGGATGAGATGAATGTGAGTGGGTTAAAGTTTAGTTTTTTATGTATTTGACGGTAGATGACAGGTTTAGCTTGGTATAGGTATTTTTTTAGTAGGAATGTTGGGGAGTGATCACTGAGGCTATCTGATAAACAGCCTGTTATATATGACTATATATCTTACTGACTAGTATCCAATCCAGGGTAGTGTGCTTGCTGGAATTTTTATTTATCCTGGTTGGCGACTGGACTAGTTGGGTGAAGCCATGAAGGTTTACATGATGGGTTGGATGGTTGCCAGAACAGGATTGCAGTCAATATTGAAATCACTTAAAATGATAGTTTCTTGGGGGAGATGGGGGGTAGATCAGCTGAGGAGGTTTTCTAGTGGAGGGATGTTTTGGCCAGGTGGGAAGTAGCATCCAATTATGTTGATGGTTTTGTTTTGGTTTATTTTGAGGTTTTAGCTTGCCCACTAGGCTAAGATCTGGACACTATAGCTCTGCCAGTGGGGAGTGTTATTGGTGATCTGGAGAGAAGATGAGAAACCAGCCCCAGACTGACTGTGATCTCTGTGTGCTCTTAAGGGGAAATTGTACTTTACTGCGTGTGTATTTGTTATACTCCCCTATGTGGACGCCCCTCACTGGTGTTAGTGCTCTGGAGTGAGGCTCCTTGATTGCTGTGCCAGTGCATGGGCATCACATATTAATTCTTTGGCAGTGGTAGGATATCCACACCACATATTAAGTGTTGGAAAATACTAATTGGCTTGTAGTGGTGTGGGTATCGTGAATTCCTGTAGCTTGTGTACAGTGATCACTGAAGGTGTTTCTACTCTAAATCAGCCATGCAGTGAATACTCAGAGTTCAGATCACAATTGTTTTATTTATTTTGTTAGCTTAGTTAGTCAGGGAGAGCAGGCAAGCATGTCAGCAGAGGAGCATGGAAATCTGACATGGAGTCAGCTGGCTGAGATGTGGCAGGCTAGAGGACTGGTGCATGGAAACCTGACTAAGGCAGCCATGATTGCAGCTTTGGTCACAGCTGCATCAGAAAACAGAACCAGGAGGACAATCAAACTGGCCATGGAGATGTACAACACTCAGAGAATAACAAGTAAACTTTTCAGTAGATAACTTAAAAATCCATCAGGAGCTAAACAGACTAGAGTTGGAGGCCATGAATTTGGAAACAAAAGCAGCAGAGAGACTGAGACATCCACAGGCTGAGGAGAATGAGAAAGTGCTATTCCTGGAAGCTGAGGAGAAGGAAAGGCAGAGGCAGCACGAAAAGGAGATGCTGACTCTTCACCAGAGTCATGAAGGTAATGGGGAAGGGAGTAACCAGACCCCAGAAGCACAAAAGGTCAGTAAATTTCTTTCACAGTTTACAGATGGGGATACTTTTGATAGTTTCATTCATATGTTTGAGAGGGTATATAAACAGTATGGTGTTGACCAAAGGCACTGGGTATGGTTCCTGACCCCCTTACTCCATGGTAAAGCTATAACTGTTTTGTCCAAGATGTCTGACACTGACTTTTAATTATAATGCTGTTAACAATTGCTTGTTAGATTTTTTTTAAGATAACACCTGAAACTTATAGGAAAAGGTTTTGTGAGCATAGACACAAGGCAGATGAAAGTATGTGTGAATATATTGCTGAACTGAGCACTTATTTTCATAGGTGGGTGAGTGGATGTCAGGACACCACTTTTGAAGGGCTGGAAGATCTTTTGGTGAGGGAACAAGCCCTTAGCACTTTGTCTGAGGAGATAAGGATGTGGTTAGCTGATAGACAATGTGCTACTTCAGAGGAGTTGGGGAAGAAGCAAGACCTATACCTAGTAAGCAGGGCATCCCTGCACAGGAAAGGGACCCCCAGTACTGCTCATTGGTCTAAAGTAACCCATGGTGGGCAGCCCATACTGCCCCAACAGAATCTGCCAGTAGCATGGAAAGCCACTAGTCCAGGTACACATCCAGGACCTGGGGTTAAATGTTTTGAATGCAACCAGTGGGGCCATGTGACACACTGAAGTCCACGGAGGCAAGGTGGGGAACAAAAGTTGAGAGAGACAGTAAGTGGGAAAGACAAAATGCCAATAGTATGTTGTCTTGAGAAAATAGGGGCACCGAACTACCATCCTGCAAATGTCCTGATAGGGAAGGACTTTGATGAGGCAGTACTATGTGCTAATGCAGTTACACACAGTCAGGCTTTAAGGCAAGCATGTACATCTGGTAGCCTGGAGGAGACCCAGACAAATCACATACTTGCAGCCAGGACTGGTGAGATGGTTACTTCAGGGAGGAAGCAACACTGTAGCAGTGAGGCTGAGGGTGACCCACAGCTGCATGTGGGTATTGATGTTCCCTTGGACAGAGTTACTGCAAAGGTAGAGGTGAGTAGCAGTACCCAGAATGACAGTGAGGCACCACTGTCAGAGGATGCCAGACTTCCTGTGGAAGGGGAGCTGGGAATGGTTACAAAGAGAGAGAGTTGAGACAGGCTCAGCTCTCAGACCCTACATTGCAAGCCTGAGGCAGGTAGCTAGTGAGGCACCTGATTCTCAAGGGAAGGGGGAATCTGTATACTGGGACAAAGGGTTATTGTATAGAGAGTGGACACCTGAGCGAGGGCTAGGAGGTGAGAGGGTACAGCAGTTGGCAGTTCCTAGAGCCTACCATGTGATGCTTTTAACCATAACCCATGATATTCCCTTTGCAGGCGATATGGGCATACAATGTGCAAAGAGACATATTATGCGGAACTTCTACTGGCCTGGAATTTCCAGAGATGTAACAGGGTACTGCAGGACCTATGAGCAGTTCAAATAGGTAGCCAATGCAGGAGACAAGGTGAGAGCCCCTTTGATGCCTTTGCCTGTGGTTGAGGAGCCATTTCAGAAGGCAGCTGTAGGGCCTCTGAGTACCCCAAGTTCCACTGGGAAAAAAGTATTTCCTAGTGGTTGTAGACTATGGTACAAGATACCCTGAGGCAGTGGCTTTGTCCTCCACTGAGGCAGAAAAGGTGGCAACTAATTTGTTAGAGATTTTCAGCAGGGTAGGTTTCCCAAAAGAAATATTGTCTGACAGAGGTGCCAATTTCATGTCAGACCTGCTAGCTTGACTGTGGAAGTACTGTGGCGTGAAGCACCTGAAGATCACCCCTACCATACCCAGACTAATGGTCTTGTTGAGAGGTTAAATTCTACAGTCAAGTCCATGTTACGGGCATTTGCAGACCAGTTTAAGAGGGAGTGGGACAAATATTTGACCCAACTGTTGTTCCCCAGGAATCCACATGTTTTTCACCCTTTGAGTTGCTGTATGGGCATAGGGTGAGAGGACATCTAGATTTAATTTGAAAAGAGTGGGAAGGTGAGTGTGAATCTTACAAGGAGTCTGTTGTGGCATATATCCTAAACCTCAGGACAAGGCTCAGGGAACTCATGGGCTTGGCCCAAGAGAACCTGGTAGTAGTCCAACAACAGAAAAGGGTATGGTATTACAGGAATGCTCGAGCTAGAGAGTATGTTGTAGAGCAGCAGGTAATGGTTCTTATTCCTGTCAGACACAACAAGCTGCAAGCAGCTTGGGAGGGACCCTACAAGGTGGTAAGGAAGGTAATTGATGTTAACTACATGGTATAACTGCTAGGTAGGAGGCAGGAGCACAAATTTTACCATGTTAACATGATGAAATCTTACCACGATAGGGAGGCCCTTGTGCTGAATATTTGCAGTAGGTTGAAGGAGGAGTCTGTGGGAGATTTGCAAACTTATTTCCTCAGTGATGCTTGGACTGACATCTGAGTGGAAGGGGTAGCAAGGTCCCAGCAGCTATCTCCTACCCAGGTTTGAGAAATCTGAGCAGTGTTACAGGGGTTTGGGGACATGTTCACTGGGAAACCAGGGTGCACCCACCTGGTGCAGCACCAGGTGGATACAGGACCCCAAAGGACTATTAGGCAGGCCCCTTATAGGGTGCCTGAGAGAGTCAAACAGACTCTGAGGGAAGAGATACAGGAGATGTTGGAACTAGGGGTAATTCAAGAGTCAACAGTCCCTGGGCCTCCCTAGTGGTGCTGGTGCCAAAGAAGGATGGCAGCACCAGGTTCTCTGTAGACTGCAAGAAATTAAATAGTCACACCGAGTCAGAGGCTTACCCCATGCATAGGACAGATGAGGCCGTAGAGCAGCTGGGTGGGGGTAAGTATCTTCAACCACTGACCTTACCAAAGGTTACTGGCAGGTGCCCTTGACTCCCAGTGCTAGAGAGAGGTCAGCCTTTGTGAATCTTTTTGGCTTGTATGAGTTCACAAAGATGCCCTTTGGGATGAAAAATGCCCCACCACCTTTCCAGAGTCTGGTAGATCATATCCTATCAGGAGCAGGAGGGTTTCCCTTGCTTACCTAGATGATATTGCCATCTACAACCATTCCTGGCAAGAGCACTTTCAACATGTCAGGGAAGTGCTGGGCAAAATACAGAGGGCAGGGTTAACCATTAAGCCAAGCAAATATCAGGTGGGGATGGCAGAGTTCTCCAACCTGGGACATAGAGTGGGATGCAGTAAGAGCAGGCCAGAACCTGCCAAAGTAGAACCCATTCAGGCATGGCCTGCACCTGTTATGAAAAACCAGGTGAAGGCATTCTTAGGGACAGCAGGTACTAGAGAAAGTTCATTCCCATTTATCATACCATAGCTCCTCCCCTCACAGACCTGACAAGGAGGACAAGGCCAGATAAGGTACTGTGGACCCCAGCGTGTGAGAAGGCATTCCAGGAGCTTATGGAATCTTTGGGAGGACCCCCTGTGTTAGCCAGTCCAGATTACAGCAAAGAATTTGTTGTGTAGGTCGATGTTTCAAACCATGGGGTGGGGGCTGTAGTTAACCAGATTTCTTCCAAGGGAGAAGAACACCCAGTGTATTGTCTCAGTTGTAGGCTCCAACCCAGGGAGGAATGCTATGCAGCTGTAGAAAAGGATTGTCTAGCCATAGTGTGGGCACTGCAGAAACATCAGCTTTATCTGTATGGAAGTAAATTCACTGTAGTTACAGACCACAATCTCCTAACATGGTTACACAGAGCCAGCCAGAACAAATTCCAAGTTGCTAAGATGGAGTCTAAGGTTGCAAGCATATGATATAGCAGTGCAGCACCGCATTGGAATTAGCAATGCCAATGCAGATGGGCTCTCAAGACAGGGAATGAGGTAAGGTATACTCAGATAGACCTAACCTTCTCAAGCAATGTTTCTCAAGGTTCACTTGAAAACTTGCTTGAGTTCTCCACGGGGGAGCTATGTGAAGATATGTGAAGGCAGCTTGCCTAGCTAGATAGGATTTTGTAGATAATTCTGCCATTTATAAATATTAATATAAGCCATGGGTTTGTTCTTTTAAATGGAAGAAAATGTTGTTAAATGTAGAACTGCAAAAATGTAACAACAGTGCAGTCTGCTGTAGGAAGGCTGATAACTCAAGCATTGTGTAATTGTTTCATGTCAAAACTCCTAGGCGAGATGTCTGAATGAAGGAATTCTTCCTATTATTTTGAGGCCAGAGTTAAAAACTAGAATTTACATGTATAATTTCTTTTATTGCCAGTAAATCCAACCATTTATTCCACTTGCTTCTCTCTCTCTAGCTTAAAAACAGCCTTCAATGAGTATCTCACACTAAATATCAAGTAACTTTTATACACACCTTAATTAAATCATTAATCAATTAAATAAAACAATTACATACTAACAATGTACCAAACAATTATGCATTCAAATCACACTCTTCCAGCAGCATTCAGTATTCAGACGAATGAATACTGAATGCTGCTGGAAGAGTGTGATTTGAATGCATAATTGTTTGGTACATTGTTAGTATGTAATTGTTTTATTTAATTGATTAATGATTTAATTAAGGTGTGTATAAAAGTTACTTGTTTTTTACTGTGAGATACTCCTTGAAGGCTGTTTGAAGCCGAGGCGCTAGAGAGAGAGAAGCAAGTGGAATAAACGGTTGGATTTACTGGCAGTTGTCTTTTTTCCTGTTGGATTTATTCTTCTTTTGGTGCTTGTGTTGTTTTCAATTTCTTTTATTGCTCTGGCTTCCTAACCAGCTGCAAGATCAAAAAGGCTATTAGCCTCTGAGTTTCTGTTAGCCTAGGAAAACAGAAAATTGTTAAGAATGATACAGTGTGAAGCAGCACTGTGTTATAAATTTAAAGAGAGAGAATCACAGAGTATTTTCCATTTGTCTTGAGAACATCCAACTCACCAGTATCTGCCTGTGGTCTATATGTAAGTTTATTTTAGAACTGTGTTTTCTCTTAGATATAGCTAGGAAATAGGAAGATTAGATTAGTTTTTTTTTCTGTATTGATGTCAGAACTTTTCTACTGTATTATTTTAAGCATTTCTCTATGATCTCTAAACTCTTGACTAACACTGTGTAGTAAGAAGTATTGTCTTGTGTTTTTATTAATTATTAAATATTTTTAAACCTTTGAACTGTGGCTGTTTTCTGTTGAGATAATTTAAGCTCACGAGTACATTATATATATATGTATATATATATATATATATATATATATATATATATATATATATATATATATATATATACATATATATATATATATATATATATATATATATATATATCAATCATCATCTTCTTTCGGCTGTTCCCATTAGGGGTCGCTACAGTGGATCACCTGTTTCCATTTCTTCCTGTCCTCTGCATCTTGTTCTGTCACACCAACCACCTACATGTCCTCTCTCACCACATCCATAAACCTTATCTTAGGCCTTCCTCTTTTCCTATTACCTGGTAGCTACATCCTTAGCATCTTTTTCCCAATATACTCAGCATCCCTCCTCAGCACATGTCCAAACCAAAGTAATTTTGCCTCTCTGGCTTTGTCTCCAAACCTTCCAACTTGGGCTGACCCTCTAATATACTTATTCCTAATCCTGTCCACCCTCATCACACCCAGTGCAAATCTTAACATTTTTAACTCTGCCATATCCAGCTCAGACTCCTGCCTTTTTGTCAATGCTACTGTCTCCAACCCATATAACATAGCTGGTCTCACTACCCTCTTGAAGACCTTCCCTTTCACTCTTACAGGTACTCATCTGTCACAAATCACTCCTGACACTCTTCTCCACCCACTTCATCCTGCCTGTACTCTCTTCTTCATCTCTCTTCCACACTCACCATTACTCTGAACTATTGACCCCAAGTATTTAAACTCATCCATCTTTGCCACCTCTACTCCTTGCATCCTCACCATTCCTCTATTCTCTCTCTCATTCACACACATATATTCTGTCTTAGTCCTGCTGACCTTCATTCCTCCTCTCTAGAGCATATCCTCATATCTTCAGCGTCTCCTCTACTTGTTCCCTACTCTCATTACAGATCACAATGTCATCTGCAAACATCATAGTCCATGGGGACTCCTGTCTGATCTTGTCTGCCAACCTGTCCATCACCATTGCAAATAAGAAAGGGGTCAGAGCTGATCCTTGATGTAAACCCACCTCCACCTTAAACGCATCTGTCACTCCCACAGCAGACCTCACCGCTGTCACACTACTCTCATACATATCCTGTACCACTCTTACATACTTCTCTGACACTCCTGACTTCCTCATACAATACCACAAATCCGCTCTAGGCACCCTGTCATATGCTTTCTCTAAGTCTACAAATATATAAATATATATATATATAGATAGATATATACACACACACATATATATATATATATATATATATATATATATATATATATATATATATATATATATATATATATATATATATGTGTGTGTGTGTGTGTGTGTGTGTGTGATACTGTACAAAGCCACTCCAAATAAGCCTTGATTGTTCAGTTATACTTACCATTTGGATAAATAATATTGCACAGTAATAATTGGACACCCGTTATGGGCCTTTTTACTAGCTGATATTAGTGGGTGGTGGCAGCCGGTACTACTTTTTAGACTGGGCAGAAAGGGGGCACAGCTGGAGAATCTGTGCCAGCCTTTGCCAGGAGTGTCTGTGTGGTTGTATATAACTCTTATCTCAAAGTGTGAGTGTGTGTGTGTGTGTGTGTGTGTGTGTGTGTGTGTGTGTGTGTGTGTGTGTGTGTGTGTGTGTGTGTGTGTGTGTGTGTGTGTGTGTGTGTGTGTGTGTGTGTGTGTGTGTGTGTGTGTGTGTGATACTTTGGCAGGGACATGAAGCACTGGTTGGACAGAGAGGGTGCTATAGGTTTTAGCTTGCCCACTAGGCTGAGATCTGGACCCTATAGCTGTGCCAGTGGGGAATCTTATTGCGGATATGGAGAGAAAGGGAGAAACCATCCCCAGACTGACTGTGATCTGTGTGTGTGTGCTCTTAAGGGAAATTGTACTTTACTGTGTGTGTATTTGTTTTCCTCCCCTATGTGGACATTCCTCACTGGTGTTAGTAGTGAAGATTGAGGATCCTTAATTGCTGGGCCAGTGCACGTCTATCATACCTGGCATGTCAACATACTGCTGACCACTACTCATTACCGCCCTGCTTAACCTAGCTTTCACTACTGTTTCCCATGACTTCACACTGTGACTGATTAATGTTATCCCTCTGTAGTTACTACAACTCGGCACATCAACATTATTATTAAAATGGTACACAAACACTTTCTCTCCACTCCTCATGCAACCTCTCACTTTACAAGATATCATTAAACAATCTGGTGAAAAACACCACTGCCATTTCCCCTACAGACCTCCATGCTACCACAGGTATGTCATGTAGACCAACAGGTTTTCCAGTATTCATCCTCTTCATAGCTATCCTTACTTCCTCCTTGGTAAACCATTGCACTTTCTGATTCACCATAACCACATCATCCAACCCTCTTTCTCATTCTCTTTCATTCATCAGCCTCTGAAAGTAATCTGTCCATCTGCTCAACACACTCTCCTCACTTGTGAGTAAATTTCCCTCATTATCATTTATCACCCTTATCTGCTGCACATCTTTCCTAGCTCAATCACTCTGTATAGCCAACCTGTACAAGTCCTGTCATCATTCCTTAGTGTCCAACCTGTCATACAAGTCTTCATATCCCTCAAACTTAGCATAAGCCACTTCTCTCTTTGGCATGCACCTCATCTCCTTATACTCCTGTCTACTTTCCTCATCTCTCTGGCAATCCCACTCCTTCATCCCTGACCTCTTTCTCTATATACTGTCCTGTACTTTTTTCAGTCCACCACCAGGTGTCCTTGTACTCCTTCCTCTATCCACATGTCACACCAAGCACCTTTCTAGCCATCTCCCTTACTAGCTCTGCTGTACTTACCCATATATTTGGTAAATTGTCACTGCCACCCAGTGCCTGTCTTAGCTCTTCCCTGAACTGCACCTCACAATCACCCTTTTCCAGTTCCCACCATCTGATCCTTGGTGCTGTCCTCACACTCCTCCTCATCTTGATCATCAATATCATCTTACAGACCG
The DNA here is from genome assembly GCF_019279795.1 of Protopterus annectens. Taxonomy (NCBI): domain Eukaryota; kingdom Metazoa; phylum Chordata; order Ceratodontiformes; family Protopteridae; genus Protopterus; species Protopterus annectens. The sequence goes on along the minus strand of NC_056727.1, from coordinate 845,725,774 downwards.
ACAGTCCCTGCTGCCTAACTACACTTTCCTCTGTCACCACTTTACAGTCTCCAATTTCCTTCAAACCAGCCCTGCTACACTGGATATATTCCACCTGTGTGCATCTCACTCCACTCTTGTATGTCACCTTGTGTTCCTCCCCCTTGTTATAGTACGTATTCACCACAGTCACATCCATCCTTTCTGCAAAATCCACTACCATCTCACTGTTTGCATTCCTTTTCTTAACACCATACATACCCATCCCTTCCTCATCCCCTCTGTTCCCTTCACCAACACGGCCATTGAAATCTGCTGCAATCACCATTCTCTCACCCTTGGGTACAGTCAACACTACATCACCCAAATGACTGCACATTTCACTTTCTCATCCATTGCACAAGCAACTTGCAAAGCATATGCACTAACAACTTTTATCATTATACCATCAATTTCAAGATTTATAAACATCACTCTATCAGACACTCATGCCATCCTACAAAAACACCCTTGGCATATTCTTCCTTCAGGATAACCCCTACACCCTTTCCCCTCCCATCCCCACCCTGATAGCACAATTGTGACCTGCCTCCAATACACCTAGACATACTCCACTTCCATCTGGTCTCTTGCACACACAATATATCCACCTTCCTCTGGTCATCATATCAGCTAGATCTGTCCCGATACCAGTCATACTGCCAATATTAAAAGTTCTTACCCTCACTACCACACTCCTAACCTTTCTCCTCACTTCCTGTCATATGAGTATTGGACATCCTCCAGGGTATGTCTATCAATGCAAAGTCTACTGTGCTATTGAATGACTTAAGTGTGTTACAGCAATTTTAAGACAGTGTCACTAATTTTGTCCCATTGCCCCCCCCCATGTATGTGTGGAGTCCTACAGATGCCCTGCTCTAACATGTTGAGAGGGTTGACTGAGCAGCAAGAGTGTGAATACAGTGTGCCATACTGACATAGAACAGAAAAGTATATCAGGTATTACCTGTGCACGTCAGTATGACTAGGTGTATCTGGCCACCTCATAACAACAGACATGGGATGCAAAATGTAAATTAAATAAGCTGTACATGTTGTACACGTGTAATCTTAGTTACTGTGCATCCAACAGAGTGACATTTCTACAGCTACCGGTTGTTGCATTGCCCTGATACAGCCATGGGTACTACAATAAGCATGATTATCTGTCTGAAGTTGGAGAGGTGTCATGACTGTGTGTCCAGTATTACCTCAAACAGCTATATGAACACCAAAATAGCTGTCTGGACTCAGCAATACCTTACTTGAAAAACCTGCCTCCACCAAAGTAGAGTGATCCCTTTTGCTGGACAGCAGCAATACGTAAACCACAGACTTGGTCTCTATATTGGCTGTACAGGGCAAATTAGGAGTAGGCACCAACTTGGCATCAAGTCAGCCTTTGTCTTACCAAGCATATATGATCACAGGTGGAGTACTGTAAGGCTAGCTATGAGTACAAATTGGACACATCCACCAAGGCCAATCACAACACCATCTTCACATATGTTTGCAATCTCAGAGGCAAGAAACCAACCGACCCTGTAATGGTGGTCAATCAGACCACATACACACACAACATAGCTATAGTCAACCTGCTGTAGATAGGTGTAGGGAAAACATCACCCCCTGGTTCAGCATCACTATAGATGGATATGCACAGCACCCACACCCCTCCCCTCATCACCAGTGAGCAGGTAAATATTGGCTACTGAAAGGCAAAATGCGTAAGTATCCATGGGACCTGATAACATCTCTGTCTGCATCCAACATGAACTCAGACATGTGCTCCCAGCACCATTACCCACTGTAGTCACACCAAGCCTTGGCAGCATCCATACCCCATCCACATGGAAGATGGCTAATGTCATCCCTCCACACAGACATGAATGAGGAGTAGATGATTATGAAACTAACTAGGCTTCATTGGAGGGAATATGACACATCAGGGCCAGCAGTGCAATGCAAGCAGATACAGTGCTGATAGATTACAGGGGTGTGGTGTGATTGTTAGTGGTGGCTACTGATATTCAATCTAGCTGTGCAGGTTCTGTATATATTGTTGCCAAATGTATGAGGTACTGTGATGTTTCTCTTTTTATGTCTTCCAGGTGCAATGTTGCATCAGCAATGGTCAGCTTTCTCAGTGGTTGAGACAAATATAATCATAGAAGCCATACTATAGAACTATGCCATAATGTTTGGCTGGATTCAACAACATCTGCGGGAGAGGAACGGCCTGTGAGATGACCTTGTCTACAGGGTAAACGATGTTGGCCTGCATGCACATACATGCAAACAGGTCCAGCATTGTGTAAATAATCTCATACACCATGCCCAGCAAAGGGCTGCTGCAGTGGCCAGGGACAGCACAGCCACAGGTGGGGGCCCAGCAATGCAGCCCCCACTGACACCAACCAAGGAACTCCTCAGCAACTTGAGGCACCCATCCCAGTAGAACATCAGGGTACAGACTCCCCACCTGCTAGATTTGGGTGGCACCCAGTCAATGGACGAGGAGTGTGCAGGTAAGGCCCCAGTGGAGATTACTAGACTAGTGTAACAGACATACTTGTATTTGTAGAGTATCTGTGTGCATGTGTCAGGTCAGATTGCAGTTGTGGATGGGGCTTTCTAATGCACAGAAGTGCACATCTATGGTGAAGGACAGCAAATTGTGTAGTATTAGGGGTTGTGCTGTAAATGTGCAGATATACTGCATCCATCCTGTACAAATCCCATATGAGAGTCTGCTGACAATACTTCTCTCCCACAACTACCTATGTCTATCTGGTCTGCACGTGGGACAGCAGCATAAAGCTGGTGAGTATGGAATTGTTCTGTTGTGGTTTGCCAATACCTCAGGCATGTGAAGGCCATGCAATGTACCATGCATACAACTGTCACTCATAGCCACAGTGCTTTATGTGCATGTTCACTTGTGGTGGAGTCAACTGCATTGCATCACAGTGGTCACCACAGGACCCTAACTGAAGAGAATGTAACATCCCTATAGCATACCTCACAACCTGTTAGTGCAAGACTTATGGACAGAGACCAAAAAAATGGGGGTGGGGGATGGCCTAAGGTATGGACATGTGTGAAGCATTACTCTCATACAGTGGATATAAACAGTGTACACACCCCTACTAAGATGCCAGGTGTTTGTGATATATATACAAACTGAGACCACAATATACCAGTCCACACCTTTTCCAACCTGTAATGTGACCTATGACATGAACAATTCACTTGTAAAACCTATTAATCTGTTGGACACCAAATATGGAGTATACAGACCTTACAATAAGCTGGATGCATATGTGTGCACACCCTTCAAATAATATTTTATTGCAGGAGCTTTTGATTTACTGACAGCATTCAGTCTGCTTTGGTACACACCTGCCATCTAGTAAAGACATGCTGAGTAACACCAAATCCAAGCAGGATATTCATGACATCTCCATGCAAAAGCAACAACCATGGCTTGTAGACAGCTTACAAAGCAGCAAAGGGATCTCATATCTGAAAAGTATCAGTCAAGAGTAGGATACAACAACATTACCACAGCATTGCATGCACCATGGAACACAGTGGAGACTGTTGTCAAAAGGTGGATTGAATATGGGACAACAGTGCTGTTGAAAAGAACCTGACGTCCCTCTAAAAATGATGACAAGACATGTTAAAACCTGGACATAAAGGCTGCCAGGAGACATAGAGCAACACTGAGTGAGTTGCAGGTATATCCTGCAAGTACTAGTGTTATGTACTACATCTGAGAAAACTCTCCCCTATTCTGCATACATCTGGCTATGGGGTAGGATCAGAAGATGTAAGCATTTCCCCACACCAAAAAACATACAGCACATCAAGTCTCCCAAAGGCATGTGTGAAAATGTGTTATGGTGTAATGAGACTATTGATCGCCTCCCAGCCACAATACCAAAAGGTAAGTGTTGTGCACAAGCAACATCTCTTAACCTGAAGAGCAGTATCCTCATGGTGAATCATGCTGCTGGCAGTGACCTGCTGTGGGGATGCTGTTCCAAAGCCAGAACTGGGCCTGTAGTCACGGTGGTGGGAATGCTGAACAGTTCCAAATAACACCCACATATGGCCCAAATCCATCAGGCATCTGCAAGAATGCAGAGGATGGGGAGGTGTGTCAGCCTTCAACATGACAAATACCCAAAGCATACATCCAAAGCTACCTAAGAATGGCTCCACCTGAACACACTCATGGCTATGGATTGGCCCATCCAGAGCCTAGACCTACACCAGATAGAAAAAAAGCAGTGTGACCTAACAAAGGCTGTGCACATGAGCTGCCCTTGCAGTCTGACAGAGTTGGGTGAACTTTTCATGGAAGACTGGCCAAATAATGCCAAGTCAAGATTCACCATGCTGAAAGACACCTTCCCAAGAAGAGTGAATGCTGTAAGTCACTTACAAGGTGCTTCAACAAAGTATCATTTTAAGGGTGTGCACACTTATGCAACCACCATATTGTACATATTGCAGTCATTATATTTTACATGTAACACATTTGTTTGTTTATCGATTGGATTTCACAGGTCATATGTCACATGAAAGGTGGGTAACATATTTGAATGCATTATTCTGGTCTCATCTTATATATTACAAGAATATGGCATGTTAACAGGGTTGTGTACCCTTATCATATCCACTGTAAGCTTATAAGGTTGGTGGTGTAACAGGAATTGTGTAACCATACATTTACTCCTGGTTTGGAGGTCTGACACTCAAATGCATGTCATTAATCAGTGATGTCACTCCTCAGATCATCCCAGTTATGTATCATAGAAACACAGGGGTTATGAAAAACAGATAAAACATATGAGCCAGACATCTACACACCCTGAGAGGATCTGTATAGTTGTGAGGTATGTTCTGTAGTACTTGCCACTGTGCTATACAGGTGAACAGCAATGATGTGTACATGGGTACAGTCTGTGCTGGGGAAGAGCCATCACCTACTAACACCAATCACGTATCCCAGAGCTCCATATTGTTAGTTACATGTAGTAAAACTGGCTTCAATGCATGTTGAGGGCCATGTGTCATGCATGTCCTCATTTGGATAATGTGTGGTTTGTGTAACAGATTTGTGCAACCTCACCTGTAAGTGTGTGTGTGTGTGTGTGTGTGTGTGTGTGTGTGTGTGTGTGTGTGTGTGTGTGTGTGTGTGTGTGTGTATGTGTGCGTATGTGTACCAGCCAACCTCAAAGTGCAGGTATTAATGTACATATGTCTTCCCCTCACAGGTGGCGATGGGGTTTGGGGTCCCTCCCTCTTTGACATTGATGTCATTATCTCTGTAGACTCTGATGATGATAGGAATAGTGAGGTACAGGTGGGGTTGTCAGGGGCTGAATCTTTGCCACTGGTTGGCAGATCATTCTTGTCCACACCATCCACACACACAGTGACAATGCCCACACATACCCTGTCACCAGTTGCCACATATGATGGACAGTTGGCAGGTGGTGGCATTGAACAGGCTAGTGTGGTGACGATGGCAGGTGTGACTGCAGACACTGGCCATAGCCAGACTGCAGGTGAGGTCTTACACAGGCGGATGGACAGGGGTGCTGGCAGGAAGACTGCTGCTTCTTGAGCCGCTGTTGCAAGTGCAAAAGCAGGAGTCAGCAGATGCATGTTTCAGGCTGTCATGGATGCACAGGCACATAGTGAATGCAACACCAGACTAATACTCAGGGTAGTGGTTGCAACTCTTCCTGATTTACATGATGACATACATGACCTTGTTGAGGCCAAAGGTCAAAATACTGAGGTCATGAATAGACGGTGGGTTGAGCCCTTGGCAATCTTCAACCATGGCATATATGTGCTAGAGTGTGTGGTAGGAGATAGGCATTTGCCACATGGACACAGGTCAACACCAACAACAGCTGAGAGTCTACAAGACCATGCACCTTCACACTCCTGTAGTGGGAGTGACAGAAGCACTAATGAAAGGGGGTTGCTGTCCACATCACACCGGAGCAGGCCATGGGCACGTGGTCCTGTCCGGTCCCATCAAGGGCACAGGTTCAGCAGACAGCAGTCACCATCAGGAAGCAGTACTGCATCTGGCCTTGGGGCCTGGTGGTGCCAGTGAAACCCCTGGCATGACCAGTTCCCATGTACTTGGCTAGAAATGATGAACCCTGTCATGTTTGGTCCACAGATGCCCAACGTACACACACACACACACACACACACACACACACACACACACACACACACACACACACACACACACACACACACACACCTGTATCACAGGCAGGTCCCCTCCCGACACACACAACACCTCTGCACAGCCCATCTACTGGATACCCCTCCAAACACACACACATGATGTCAACCGTATGAGCCATCCTAGGTGTCTGGCAATCCTGCACCACACCCTGTGCATATGATGATACCTGTGCCACATCCCTGTCATGCATACCATCAATTAAGGGACATGCTATTATGGGTCTGAGGCACAGAGTGAATATAGTACAGTGTCACTATGTAATACTATGTATAGTGCTCTCTGCTTGATTTTGTTATGAGTACACAGACAGGTGTATGTACCTTATTAGCCAGGATGCATTATTGCTGTTAGTACCACTGACTGAATGTAGTCTGACACACTGTAGTCTGTTTGTGTTCCAGGTGTCTGTCTGTCTGCAGGCTGTGGCCCTGCAAACATTCCCAAGAGGGAATATGGCAGAGTGGGAATACACCAACTGTGTCATAGGCAAGGTACAGCTTTATATTTACATGTATCAGTTGCGTATGTATGCAACAGTGTGTGAGGGACACTGTTGTCAGACAGTGTGACCTTGAATACATACCCTTTGTCACAGACAGGTAGCCTTCAGACATGTCAGCTCAGTGTTGTGTTGTACCACAAGCTCATACATACAGAACATGTTACTGCAGTACTGTCAGCAGGTCCCTCACAAGCATAGACATTAACTGCAACAGATTCACCTGTTAACACCTGTTGGCCCTGCCATTTATTTCTCATACACTCAACCCTGATGCAGTTGATGAGGACATGCATGATAATGTGTATAACAGGTTTTTGGTATGTATTCCTGAGTTTAGTGGGTGGAACAGGGAGACAAAATGGTATATCGTTTGCATCCACACAGTTAGGACTGACACAGGTAACATTAACACAGGTGACAATAGACAGATTAGTAAACCTATATTTCCACCTTGATGTACTGTGCTACTACATACATATGACATGCCCCACATAGATTTTATGCATGGGACATAACACACAACCTCTTAAACACGTAATGTTCTGAATACCTTCATGGATGGTGAGATAACCCACCAGGAATAAAATGTGAAGTCATGTATTGCTCCTACAAGCCTGGGCAAGTGATAGTGTAGCAGACATTGTATGAGCATGATGTTTCATGTCAGGTATGATGCTTGATGCTGGCATGTGTCAGTACACACACAGTGGCCAATTTGGCAACAATATCACATACATGGGCATTGTTAAGGGACACAGATCGCATATCGATTGCAAATATCCGGATATTCCATAGACATCTGTACAGAGGACTGGTATGGCCTGCACAATGATTTAACATGCTGCATGTGATACAGATCTTGTTACCATGCTATATAAAATAATGCCAGTGGGAGTTGGTAAACAGGCATGGCTGGTACACAAATCAAAATGGTATCAGCCAAACAGGATATGATCATCTTTCACACACACACACACACACACACACACACACACACACACACACACACACACACACACACACACAGGACTAGTATGGCCTGAACAATGGTTTAACATGCTGTATATGAGACAGATGCCGTTATCACGCTATATAAAGTAAAGCCAGCAGGAGGTGGTAAACAGACATGGCTGGTACACAAATCAAAATGGTATTAGCCAAACAGGATATGATCTTCACAAACACACAGAGGACTAATATGGCCTACGCAATGGTTTAACATGCTGTATGTGAGGCAGATACTGTTATCACACTATATAAAGTAATGCCAGTGGAAGGTGGTAAACAGGCATGGCTGGTACACAAATCAAAATGGTATCAGCCAAATAGGATATAGGTTCATAGGTTCATAGATTCGTACTAGGCTAACTGCCCTTGTAAGCCATTTTAAGCCTAGCCAGATTCAAACCCTGTACCTTGTGTTTGTAAGGCAAACACCTTAACCATTAGGCTACCCTCCCAACCCCTTGATCTTCACACACTTGCCAGTATTGAGAATAGAGCCCTACCTATCTAATTATTGCTATTTTAGTGTTACATGGTTGTTAGATGCGCCATGGAGCTTTCATAATTTCACCTACTCCCAAGGTACTTCTAAGGTGAATGACATCAGCAGGCCTAGTAAAGTAGTGTGATGGGAAGTTTACAGGGTGGTAGACAACTCAAAATGGTAAAACCCACACAGTATATGATTCTCATACAAACACACACACAGACAGTTGCCATTATTGAGATTAGAACCCCTACCTATCTAGTTATTACTACTATAGTGTTATGCAGTTACTAGATGTGCCATAGAACTTGCATGATGTCACCTAATCCCAAGGTAGTTCTAAGGTGAATGACATCAGCAGGCCTAGTAAAGTAGGGTGATGGGACATTTACAAGGGTGGTAAACAACTCAAAATGATATAACCCACACAGTATATGATTTCCACACTAAAACACACTTGCCAGTATTGTGATTAGAACCCCTGACTATCTAGTTATTTGCACTATAGTGCTACATAGTTATCACACACACTACAGAGCTTACTGGGCTGACAACTGGGCAAAGGTGCTGAGAACTGCACAGCTGAGGTGAACTGTACAGGTGCCAGAAAGTCTGCCTTCAGTTTTTCCCTTAGATCTTGCTAGTTATTTCTCTCCTGCACTTCAAATAGCATAATAGCTTTGCACTTCAACAGTTTTTATCAATTATTCTAGCACACTTGAGAGATATTAGCAGTAGTGGTTCCTCATGGTATTAGCTCCAGTACTTAGTAGTTATAACTGCAGTGGTGGTGCTGTGGTAACGTTGTTGCCTCACAGTAAGATGTTGTCCTGTTCGATTCTCAGCTAGAGCGTCTTCTGTGTGGAGACATGCATGAACGGGCATACCTTCATTGAAGGTTGTGCGTTAGGGCCGGCAACTCAGCACGTAAAAATCTACTGCCAATCATTAGCGGACCGGAGTTCCGCTGTGGCGACCCCTAACAGGGAAAAGCCAAAAGACACAACAACTTAGTAGTTATGATCACCCCTCCTGGCATGATTAAAGTGCAGTTCTCTGTGCTTTTGTCCATTAAACTGGTGCACTTGGGCATTCTGAGGCACTGTTGCAACTGCCTCATGTACACAGACATCCCTCTCCTTTTAGATCCCAACACTCAGACCTGTGAGAGATACTCCTATATCACTGAATTGGATGATATGCAGTCTCCAGCAAACACTGAACTAGCTGGTCAAGAGGAGAAGGGTCAACACCTGCAACACACCACATGGAACACATACCCCTCCAGAACACCCACTATCACAGCTCTGACATACAAACAATAGCCACACATCCACCTTCACAGAGGCACTCAATAGACATTTACTCAAACAGCGGAGACCACCAAGACAGACACTCACTCAACCACCACAGCACAGCACAAACCACAGGACACATATCTCACCTACACAGTGTGCCCCTCAACCTAAGCCCCAAAGGCTAACCACCTTGCCTGATACAGTAATCATAGGTGACTCAATAGTGAGGCACACAGATGTGCCACTCAGTAGGTTGAACATGGAGGAGGTAACAGTTAGCTGTCTATCAGGTGTCAGAATCCAACACATAACACACCCAGTCAGGTCACTCAACAACAACTACAAGTCTCACTCTGTCATCACCCGTGTGTGTGTGAATGACCTGAGATGCACCTCCATGGACTGTATGAGAAGAGACATGGTGGAGCTCTCAGATTATGTGGGCTAGGCAGGTATGACAGTAGCCCTGAGCAGTATACTACTGTCACCCAGAATGATACTGCAGTACAAACAACAAATAATTGACTTCAACAATTGGCTTAAGTGTCTGGTGTCACTTTCATGGGATCCAGTGTCTGTCTACTTGGGATGACATGATTGACAGACTGCAATGGCTTGCCAGAGATGATCTGCACCTGTCACCCCTGGGCTTCCATGTAATGGCTAAGTGTCTTGGCACCCCTATAGTGCCTTTTTAGGCAGTGTTCCAAATGAAATTACCACCATAGCAGCTATACATATATGAAATTTGTGGGTCATGCTGCTCAACACTAGACATCTACATCCCAAAATACAGCCACTCAAATCAGTCCTTACAATGGAGAACATTGACATTTGTGCTGTAATGGAGACCTGGTTTACAGCAGGCGACAGTACCCCTGCACTACCAGCCTATAACTCATTCTACACCTGTCAGCCCCAAAACATAGACCACAGCTCCAAAGGCAGTGGTGTCTCCATATTAATAACAAATATGCACACATCCAGAGTAGTATCCCAGCATAATGCATCTGAGATACTTCAGGTACAACTGACATTTGGGTAATAGTGCAATCTAGGTCTTAGCCTGCTGCAGGTCCCCATCCATGTCCCTAGACTCTCAATCCACATTCCTCAACACCCTGGAATCTTTCAAGGTCCAACCCAACACTCTCATAGTAGGAGAGTTCAACTACCCCTTCATCAACTGGGAAAGATGCTCAAGCACCAATACACTGGTCCAATGCTTCCTGGAAATCATCAGTTCCAATGCCCTAGACCAGCTCATTCTGACACCCAGTAGAGGAAGCAGCATCCTTGACCTGTGTTGATTACTAACATATAGGACCATTGCTTGACAACAGTAGTCAATCACTACCTGGTCAGATCCAACATAGAGTAATCACCATGGAAATCCACATCTCACCCACACCCCCTGCAAAGATAAACACCTTGAAAAGCTTATCCAATTCTGACTTTGGACTCATAAAAACAGAGGTGGCTAACTTCACAGCACCCATGCCAATGGAAATATCTGCATGACTGCTGAATCATACACAAATGCACTGTACAAACATGTACATCAATGCATGGAACTAGCCATACCCAACATAAGCATGATACTCACCTCCAAACACTGGAGGCCAATCTGGTGGTCCCCTACCAATGATAACCTGTACAACAGGAGGAAGAAACTGTTGCAGAAAAAGGTGGAGTCCCAAGAGTGGTAAAACTCCCTTATTAGCCTCAGCAACAACTTGAGATCCCTCATGAAATCATCTAAAGCTGTCTATGATGGCAGAATTACAGCAGACACTGACAACAATTACACATCATTTGATAGTTATATCAAGAACCTCCACACCAATAGCTAGAAGTGCTCTGAGTTACTGCAGAATGCTATTTCCTATACTGAGTCAACAGATATTGCCAACATTCTCGCCAACACATTCAGTGCCAGCTTTACCCCTCTCTCCCTCCCAGGGGAACAATCAGAATGCCAGGAGAATACCAGGGACCCAGGATTACTGCTACCCAGGTTACACCTGCATTGTCCATGGGCAAGAATACAGCTTTCATGGGACCCCACATTATTGCTGGCTGTGTTCAACATGAACTACAAATATACCTGCACCACATATGTGTGCCCCGTTCAGTCACAGCCTTACCTCAGGCTTTGTCCCTCCAAAATGGCACACTGATACAGTCATCCCTCTTCATAAAGGTGTTGCAACTACAGATCCTAGGAATTATCAGTCCATTAGCCATCAGTCTGGTATGTACAGCTATGGAGTGCATCATCAGGGACCTAATCGACAAACATATAGGTAATCTCCTAACTCTGGACCCCACACAGTTAGGCTTTGTGAAAGGGAAATCATGCCTGCTCTATCTGGTTGGCTATTTTGAGTGAGTCACCAGGGCTGTGTATGACAGTAAGGCACTGAATACAGCCTACATCAATCTGGCCAAGGCTCTTGATACCATTCCTCAGTCAGGAATTATGGATGAACCCACTAAACTAGGCATCAACATCTATATCACTAGGGGGGTTTCAAACTGGCTCACATATAGAATGCACAGTTTGAAAGTAGTGATTTCCAAGTAAGACTGTCAGCCAGTCACAAGTGGAGTCTCACAGGGATCAGTCCTGGGGCACTCTCCTGTACAGCATCTACTTCTCAGGAGTTCAGGTCAACACAAAGGAAGTCTGGCTGACCAAGTTCACAGACAACTGCAAGCTGGGCGCCATGATTAACTCCACAAGTGATGCAGACATCCTACAGAGAGGCCTCACTGAGACCACTGACTGGTGTGGAAACCATGGCCTGAAGCTCAACACCACAAAATGCATCATAAGCCCCTTTGGTAAAATCACAGTTCCCACTAAGTACCACATTGATGGGAGCCCAATGAACACTGTAGGCACTATTAGAGATCCAGGGACACAGGCTGAAAGCAACCTCTCCTTTAACCACCACAATGCCACTGTGGTCAGGAAATGCTTCTACGTGGCAAATCTCATTACCAAGGGTTTTGCACCCAGGAAGAAAGAGGTTATTGTCTCTGTGTACTCTTCCCTCATTAGAACAATCATCAAGTATAATGGCCCATTTGTCATGTACCTCACTAGACACCTGCAACAGTTGGAGAGGCCACAAAGTACCTCACAATGAGGATCCTAGGCAGTAAACACATGTCCTAAACAGACAGACTCAAAAGACTCCAGCTATTCTCTGTCTCATATCACCTACTTAGAGACAATCTCTGCTTGACTTGCAAAGCCATGTCTGACCCAGCTCTTTCACAAATACTATATCTAAAGACATCTCAATCTCTCTGCACCACACACTGCAGGGGCCTAAACCTCATTACCACAATTAACACAACATGCTGGAGGGACAGGTTCCTCACCCAGAGACTGCACATGCCCTGGAATAGACTTCCTACACATGTCAAGCAAATCACCTAAATGACCCTGTTCCAGAAAGATCTTGATGAGTGGATGGGTAATAGAAAGTTTACCCCAGGGATCACTCTAGTGGATCTACTTGTTGAGGGCACTGGGGACTAACACTGGGTGACACAATGGCAGTGCACTTCTATGGGCTAGGCTTGTAACGGCTCCAGGGCCATTAGCCTAGTAGACACCTATGAACCTATAAGGGGAGTGACATCGGCATGACTGATAAAGTAGGTCAGTGGGTGGGTAACTTATCAAAATACTTCTTACTACAAACATGTGCACTTATATGCACATTTGCCAGCTCTGACAGTAAAACCCTGTCTATCAAGTTATTTGTATTATAGTGTTACAAAGTTATCACATGAGCTACAGAGTTTACTGGGCTGACAACTGGCCAAAGGTGCTGATAAGGAAAATGACATCAGCATGACTGATAAAGTATGCCAATGGGTGGGAAACTTATCAAAATACTCCTTCGTACAAACATACACACTTCCACCCCCACACACACATTTGCCAGATCTGAGAGTAAAACCCTGCCTATCTAGTTATTTGTATTATAATATTACATAGTTATCACACATGCTGCAGAGCTTACTGGGATTATAACTGGCCAAAGATGTTGATAAGGGGAATGACATCTGCATGATTGATAAACTATGCCAGTGGGTGGGAAACTTATCAAAATACTTCTTCCTACAAACATGCACACTTTCAGACACACTTATACACCCACAAACACATTTGCCAGAGCTGAGAATAGAATGCCTGCCTACTTAGTTATTTGTATTACAGTGTTACACAGTTATCGCATGTGCTACTGAGCTTACTGGGCTGACAACTGCCCAAAGGTGCTGATAAGGGGAATGACATCAGCAGGAGTGATAAAGTAGGGCAGTGGGTGGGAGACTTATAAAAATACTTCTTCTGACAAACACACTCATTTTTCAGATCTGAGATTAGAGCCCGTCTAGCTAGTGATGTGTACTATAGTGTTACGCAGTTATCACACATGCTACCGAGCTTACTGAGCTGACAACTGGCCAAAGGTGCTGATAAGGGGAATGACATCAGCAGGAGTGATAAAGTAGGGCAGTGGGTGGGAGACTTATCAAAATACTTCTTACAAACATACACACATGCTCCCTTGCTCCATCTGAGATTAGAACCTCTGTCTAGCTAGTGATTTACACTATAGTGTTACGCAGTTATCACACATGCTACAGAGCTTATTGGGCTGACAAATGGCCAAATGTGCCAATAAGGGTAATGACATCAGTAGGACTGATAAAGTAGGGCATTGGGAAGTGTTGTGGTTGGGAATGGCCTAAAACTGTTTCACCTACAAATAAACAAACACAAACTCACTCACTCTCACATACACAACTGTCACACACTTGCCAGTTTGGAGATTAGAACTCCTACCTATCTAGTTATTTGTACTATAGTGTTATGCAGTTATCACATGCGCTACAGACCTTACAGGGGTGGTTGGTGTCCAATGGTACAGTGAAGATTGGGAATTTTGCCCTTTCCTCACTGTAGTGCGATCTTGGAGTAGGAATATATAATTAGCAGGGGGTGTGGGGGCACCCCCCTACAGTTTTCGAGTACGTGAATATTTGCTCATGTGAGCATTTGACATTCACATATTCAGTTAAGTGATATAGATGCCACAATGGGTCTATATCACTTCATCGAATACAAGAATATCAAACACTCACATGAACAAATATTCACGTACTCGAAGTTTATGAATCTTTTTTTGCAGTACAGTGAATGTCAGGATTTTTGGCCTTTCCTCACTGTAGTGCAATCTCAGAGTAGGAATATATATTTAGCATGGGGGGTGTGCAGGAGGCACAGCCCCCACACAATGCACTTTTATTTGCTCGTGTGAGCGTTCGATATTCACATATTTGATGAAGTGATATAGACGCCACAATACAGTCATATATTCTGATGTGGGTTCCAACATGTCCTGTGATTCTCTAAGTGTAGGAGCATGCCCAGTGTGTCCTTCTATAGTTAGGGTGGGACTCCATTCCAGAGATAGGTGTACTTCAGTCCAGGGTTTTGTGTGCTTCAGCCATACCTCTCAGGAGTGCATAGGACTAGCAGACATTGTCTGACATATCTGTAGTCTGAAACTGCAATGTATTGTGGCATTACCTAGTGCCAAACATCCTCAGATCATCACAGTGCTTTACCAGAGGAATACTAGCTGTATGATGCATAGACCAATATTATGAGGCAAGCTATGTAAATTCTTGCCATCAAGGCCATTTGTGAGGTGTGGCTACAGCCAGTGTAGTAATGACACACAGCTGTGTAAACAGACGATCAACCTGGTGATATACTGGTTGAGGATCTCCTGCTTGTGTGGTATCTTTCTAACCTGACATGTCATATCCTTGTGTGTGCATAACTCTAACCTCTACACTTTTTGGCAGGATGTCCAGATGTTTGCCTAGAGGTTTCATCCTTTCTATGTAAACTTGTGCTTTTATGGCAAGTTAGTTACATATAATTGAATTGTGATGTTACAAAATAATACAGACATTACTGTTTTAGAATACTTAACCTTCAGACCATTCCCACTACTGCAAACCCCTCACCTTACCAACTTTCTCAGTATGTAAGGGCAATATTTACAACTCATGCCTATCATTGTGCCTTTGTTCCACTTTTATTTCTGCCCTTGTCCAGACATCTTGCTGTTAGAGGTTGTGAGTTATGGGTGTGGGTACAGAGTGCATTCGACTGTGCAGGCATGTCCATTATTTGTAAAGCAAACATAAGTTAAAGGATTATTGAGAATGACCACTGGCAACAGTGCCACAAAACACTTATATTCACAAAAGTCTTGGCACCTCTGCTACACATCCTTATAGATGTCATTAATATGTGTAGTATATTCCACATAGCGCTGTGACTTCCAGATATGTCAGTGGCAGAGCAGTGGGTATCACTGACATGCATAACAGTTGGCACTGCAGTTGTCTACACATGGCCCTGTCAAAGGCAGCACTGTACCTAGGGCAGTACAGGATGACTGCCAGGAGAACATGCTGGCCAGATCCAGACAGTATTAACCACACATATACATAGCTCATTGACCCCTGCATATTGTGGACAGGCAACATGTTTTAATGTGTATTGGAACAGTCCTGCCAATGTATGCTATGCTGCTATTTCCATGAAGACATATATGTTACTGCATTTGTGTGGGTATATGGGGGGGGGCACACCTGTCAACTGTACACATTTGCACAGACTGTGCTGATACGTGCTTTACATTTTGGTTCCATTTACCATACTATTGTGCCCTGCCTTGGGGACTGGAGGCATAATCACTCTTTGAAACTCGACAAATGGCTGTTCTTTTAAAGTTCCTTCCTGGCTTTCAGTCCCTGACAATAAACAGAGAGCATCTGAACACATTCCGATGAGATCATCTGTAAATCAGCTGACTCTAAGACGGTCTGCATTTAGAATCGCCTGTACAAACATGCACGGTTAGATGTGTATCAGAACATTGTTCAACTCTTTAAACATCCTGTACAAATAGGGTATTAATCAACATGTAAGAACCTATATGCAATATCATAACAAGACATGCTGCCATATAACACACAGGTTAATCTGAAATTATGTACAAAACTTCAGCCAGACATGCTAGCACAGATGACAGTGTCTAATTTCTTCACAGCCTCATATATAAAATTAGGGAATGCATTATTTGAGATTTCATTAATCTGGACATCAAAAATCTGCTAACCCGGGACATGCATCAATTTGGCAAAGAAATGCCCTGCTCTTTCACCTCATTAATTTGTTAGAAAAAGTTTGCAAAGCATTGGATAGAGGTTAGAGGTTAGTACATGATGCTGGATGCATGCTTAGTATCTGCATGCTGGATTGCCAACTGGCACACAGATAGGATGCAGATAATCAAAACAGCAGAAGTTCCCTCCACAAAGAGACTAGTCACCAGTAGAGTATCCAAGGGCTCTGTACTGGGACCTCTACTGTTTGGCACTACTTTTCTGACGTAAAAGTCAGTACTAAAGGGCTCTGTCTGACTATGTTTGCAGATGACTGCAAACTAGGAGCAGTCACTGAATCTCCATATGAGTTAGCCATCCTGCAGGGAGGTTTGTCTCAAGTAAATATCTGCTGTCAAAATCATTGTCTGAAACTAAATGCCAAAAAATTTATTATAATGTCCTTTGGGAAGTCATCTAACCCAGAGATCTATGACATTGACAATGCATCCTTAAGAGTTGACCCATTTGTTTTGGATTTGGGAACGTATGTGGGCAGTGACCTACATTTTGACCAACATGTGTCTATTGTTGTAAGAAAGCCATTCTATATTGAGCAGCTTATAAGCAAAGGGCTTGTGTCTAGATCTAGAGATATCATTTCCCCCCATTACTCAGCCCTCATTAGGCCAATCATTGAATATTTTGCCCACTTTGGCAAGTATTTGCCCAGACGCATGCACCAACTGGTACGCCCACTGCGATACCTTACTAAGAGGATACAAGGCCTAAACAACATCTCCTACATGGACTTACTCAAAGGCCTGTCACTATACTCAGTATCTTACAGGCTGCTAAGAGGTGACCTGTGTCTGTCATACAATTCATACTCTGGCCTAATACTGATGGATGTACTGCACATCAGCAAGTCAAATTGCATCAGAAATAGTCAGTCTAAGGATATAATCCTCTTCCGCAACATCAACAGAATGATTTGGAGGGGCAGGTATATTTCACAGAGGTGATCACTGCTGTAGAACAGGCTCACCATCAATATAGAACAGAGTTTATTCCTGTCAATTTTAAAACACAACTTAGATCTATGGATGGGAAACAGAAAATTTTGTCCAGGCATGCATCTGCACTAATAATGGATAGATGTAGATAATAAATGGTTTATCCCATTCACCGGTCCCCTCAAATTATCTATGATGTGATTCCAATTATTTTCATTAAGGGTAAAATATAATTATCGACAATGGGATGGAGCAAGTCTAATCTATAATCAAATGGAACAGTTTATTCCATTCACAAAAATAGAAACCGGCTAGGCTTTAAATGGCCTGCAAGGGCAGCTAGCCTAGTACTTACCTATGAACCTATGATCCTATGAACCTATGCAGTGCAGCATATCCTTACCTGGCCAAGGCCTATGACACTATTCCCCATGCAGGCATTACAAACAAACTTATATAAATTCATAGGTTGTGTGACTTATAGCTTGTCTGATAAAATCCCATGTGGTTAGAGTTGCAGGTGCCATTTCTGAAAGCAAAACAGTTACAAGTGGTATACTACAGGGTTCAGTTTTAGACCCTTTCCTGTTTGGTATCTATTTCACAGACTATTAGGCCAACACTCCTGGACCCTGACTCACAAGTGCTAGAACAAGAGTTAGACCATGTTAACAACTGGTGCAAGGGCAATGGTCTCAAACTAAATGCAGTATAGTTAATTCTAAGGTTTCCTACTGAAATGTCGGCACTCATAATATTGAGTGCCAAAAGCCCCCACCAAAAAAGATTGCAAATCCAAGAGAGGAGCAAATTTTGAACAGTACTCTTTCCTTTAAATTTCTTTTGTGCTGGGGGGCAGCCCCACACACCCCTTGAACTTATATATACCAACTCTGAGATTGTCTAGGAAATGGTCATTTTGGACTTTGAATATGTAAATCCATTCTTTCCGCTCTTCAGTCTCCATGTTTCAGGTTGGAGACAAAGCCAGAGAGGCGAGATTGCGCTGGTTTGGACATGTGCTGAGGAGGGGTGCTGGGTCTATTGGGAAAATGATGCTAAGGATGAAGCTGCCAGGTAAGAGGAAAAGAGGAAGGCCTAAGATAAGGTTTATGGATGTGGTGAGTGAGGACATGCAGGTGGTTGGTGTGACAGAGCAAAATGCAGAGGACAGGAAGAAATGGAAACAGATGATCCGCTGTGGCGACCCCTAATGGGAACAGCTGAAAGAAAAAGAAGAAGTCTCCATGTTTCAGGACTTGCTCAAGCAGGTCCTATCATTTCCTAGAGTTGCCTAATTTTTGGTAAACAAAATATTTTCTAAGACCCAGTAATTGACATTCACACCCCTCTGATCAGACACTATCATAAGAAATGTAGATACTCTTGATAATTCCTTATGTTTTGACCATCATGTCACCACTGTATTTAGAAAAGCCTTTTATCTTCTTCATCTAATTTCTACAGGTGTCTTTCTAGAACCACAGAAGTCCTCATTCGAACACAATTATATCTTATCACATCCATTATTGAATATAATTAAACTTTTAGTATGTTTCTGTCTAAACATACAGTTCAACTTGAGAGATCACAGAAGTTAATAACTAAAAAGATCAGTGCCCTCAAATATCTTAGTTGTCAGAACAGACTGTAAACCTTGTCTCCATACAAAATTTCTTTTAGGCTACTCCATGAGTAATTGTGTCCTGCCTTTTCAACCATGAAAGATCCAACTATATTTGACCTTCCATTCCTTCAAAGGACAAATAGCTTCTCAAATACTAGGTTAAATGAACTAAAGCTTCATCAACAAATAAATAAGACATGGTGTAATAGACTGATGTTGTGTTACATCCCTCGTAATTGGACATCATTAAGGTCTCCCCTGGTCTATCTTGCATGGCCTTTCGATTGTACGTTATTGGCAAAGAGTGTAATAGTCTGCAGACGTATTGCCTATTGCTTACCTATGTATGCAGAAGTTGCAAGATATATCCATCCATCCATCCATCCACCCATCAGTCCATGTGTTATACCATTTTCATTCAGTTCAGGATAATGAGGAACAAAGTTTTTCCAACAAGCTAAAGTTGTAAGACAGGACCCAGGCCTAAATGATATACCAGCCCATTACCAGAAAAACACTCTCATGTCAACACAGCACCCTACACACAGTTAGAAATAATCTATCATCACTAGTTAAGCTGTCAATATGTGTATGGGATGTGCAAGTAAATCTGAGATCCCATTAGAAACCAACATGAATACACACACAATGTAACTATTTTACTTAGAACTCAACACAACTGATAATTAAATAAATGTTCAGACTTTACAAGGCCAAAATGGCATCTGGTGCACAAATGCATGCACACGCACACACACACAGTCTCACACACACACACACACACACACACACACACACACACACACACACACACACACACACACACACACACACAAACACCTCTTAATTGTACATCATTATGAGAAATGTTTCTCAAACCGAGTCTTAAAAATTGCATACTCCATACTGTTTCACATAAAAGGGTCTGTAACACATTCATTATTAAGATTTATTTTTGCCAGCTCTGTGGCATAAAGTGGTAAAGCCCTAATTATGCGATAGGGGACCATGTTCAAGTAGTTGCTTAGGTGCCGGTAACAGCTAGCCTGCGAGAATGGAGTGAGAAATAGTTGCCTGCTTTCCCATCCTGAGGGAAAGGGAGGCCTTTCTTGTTTGCCATGAAGGTTGACACCTAGTGGAAGCATAAGGCATTCTCAAGAAGAGATTGTGCTTGTGGACAAAGCAGCAGCCAGCTTGAAGGAAGCATCGAGGGGAAGAGGTCGTTTCCAGTGGGGAGAGGGTAAATCACCCACCACAAGACCAGCAAGCTTGCCTCATCCCTACGACCCAAATCTCAGGAGGGAATAGAAGGGCTGCCCATGATTCCTAGGAATGAACAGATGGGCCAAAGTGTTCTCCCCCAGCCCAAGAATGCAAGACTCCCATTTGCATGGAATGAAGGCACTAACAGGGTATTGTCAGTGGGACCACTGGGCAAGCTTCTTTGGTAGAAACAAAAGAAATAAAATATTTTCTAACAAATTGTCATGTGAAAACATAATGTGAAAGTGTAAATAATAGCAAGTCACATTAATTCATCAAAATAACTGTATGTATTTATGAAGTAACAATGTTTAATCATGCTGTAAGTTTTCCAAGTAAAGTTGCCAGTAAGTGTTCCACAGTTTGTCCATTTATTCCATGTTATGGCAGGTAGTGTTCCACTATACTTCTTAATCTCTTCACACAAAAAATATGAACAAAACCAAAAGTAATGGAAGGACAGGGACCCAAAATCAGGGACCGATTTTAAATACTGCTTTTATAAACTTGGAATGTTGCAAGAATAACAGGTATTGCATTAGCATGAATTTTCTGAATAGTAAGTCTAAAACTCAAATGTCTATCATTATTTAGTGACACCAGTCCTCAGTGATTTGCCAGAAAACCACACATTTTATGAACAGCATACCAAAAATAAGAGGCAAAAAATGTGGACATTCTGTGGAAATCTGGATATTTAAGAGGCATGTGTTCCATATTTCGGAAATGGCAGGCTGAGAACAATGTACACACACACACACACACACACACACACACACACACACACACACACACACACATCAGGATCATGGTCAAATGGGGCACTAGGCAGGGTAATAGATAAGACGCCCCCCAGAGCAGCCCCTAATGCAGCAACCCCCTACAACCCCCAGCTATTCCAGTGTTCCCATTACTTGGCTATTTCTCACCATTTACCATAAACAGTTTAAACCTGTCACTATGCATACTCTTTTCATATTTATTTCTACAATGATATTGAAATAAAATAGCACAGACACTAATAGCCATTTGCTAAACAAACAATACAGTCTCACAATGAAAACAGGCTTAGCATGAGCAATAAACTTCTCTGTCCTTGAAACTCACATTCATTTAAATGATACTAAAACTCATATTCAAGGAAAATCCATCTAGCCAGTGGAGGATTACATTTACTTTTGACTGTTTTCAAATCATAGGCTTCTTGCACACATTTTTAGGGCCATGCATACACGTATGTATTCTTTGATTCACCTTCCTGGTTGTATTAAATTATATTCCTTGTATAATGCAGCACCACTTGTTAGAATGTGTTTTAAATCTGTAGTTTTGAACATTCTTCCAGTAAGCAATGAAACAAAATGTATGAACCAATAAAACTACCCATTTCAGAAAATTTCAACCATAAAAGGCTAATCAAACTTCTGCTATTACAATCCACCAATATCAGTTAATAAGCACAATCTATGCAGAAGAAAAAGTCATCCCAATAATTACACATTAAAGAGAAGTGTAACTAATGAAGAGCTTGCCATTGGCAGACAACTTTATATTTTAGAGTGTCACATACAAATTCAGTGCTTGCTGCCCTTGAATAATTAATTGCCTGTGTTACATTAAAAAAATCAGTTAGCTAGTAATATTGCAACAGGGAATGACTGACAAAGCAATAACAAGTTCATAGTTATTAGCCATCTCATACAAAGAAGGACACACTCAGGAGTGCAAAACCCATCTCCCACTTAAAATGCACCAAGTAATCAGCAATCAAAAGGGCACTGCTGTATCAGCTCTCCATCTACATGGTGTGGGAGTAGAATTCACAGCCTTCTGCACTAAAGTCAATTATGCTACTAACACTGCTTTCAAATTCTACAGCACAAACAGTGACTCCCATTTGCTAGACTAAATAATTAGTTGCACATTGACAACAGACATAGCATGAGTAGCATTAAACTCCTCTTCCCTTGAAACTCCCAATCTCTTGAAAATGCACTGAAACTCATAATTCCCTAAAAATGTACTCAAACCCAAACTCACAATTCCGTCAGCAGTTTGGTAGTTGGATCATAGGTTCATAGGTTCATAGGTGTATACTGGGCTAATGGCCCTGGGGTCTTTACAACCCTAGCCCATAGGATTACCCTGGCATTGTGCCACCCGACATTAGTTCCCAGTGTCTCTATCGAGTAAAGCCACTGGAGTGATTCCTGGGGTGAATTTTCTATTTCCCATCCACTCATCAAGATTTCTCTTGAAGAGGACCAGTGAGGTTCTCTGCTTGACGTATATGGGAAATCTATTCCATAGCATGGGCAGACTCTGGGTTATGAACCTGTCCCTCTAACATGTTCTGTTGATTGTGGTAATGAGGTTGAGGTCTCTGGAACATGTGGTGCAGAGAGATTGGAATTTCTTTAGCTGTAGCATTTGTAACAGAGCTGTGTCAGACATTGCTTTGTAAGTCAAGCAGAGATCGCCTCTAAGTAGGCGATATGAGACAGAGAATGGTTGGAGTTTTTTTAGTCTGTTCATATAGGACAAATGTTTAAGGCCTGGGATCCTTTTTGTGAGGTACTTCTGTGGCCTCTCCAGTTGTTGCAGGTGTTTGGTGAGGTACATGCCAAATGGGGCATTGTACTCAATGATTGGCCTAATGAGGGAAGAGTAGAGGGAGTCAATGGCCTCTTTCTTCCTGGATGCAAAACCTTTAGTAATGAGATGTGCCACATAGAAGGACTTTCTGACAACAGTGGGAATGTGGTGGTCAAAAGAGAGGTTGCTGTCAACCTGTGTTCCCAGACCTTTAATAACACCTTCTGTGTTCAGTGGACTACCATTGATGTGGTAATTCATGGGAACCAGGGTTTTCCCAAAGAGGATGATGAAACATTTTTTGGCATTGAGCTTAAGGCCATGGTTCTGACACCAGTCAATGGTCTCAGTGAGGCCTTTCTGTAGGATGTCAACATCATTCAGGGAGTTAATAATAGATCCCAATTTGCAATCATCTGTGAACTTTGTCAGCCAGAGTCCCTTTGTATTGGCCTGGACTTCAGAGAAGTAGATACCAAACAGGAGAGGACCCAGGACAGAACCCTGTGGGACTCCACTCATGACTGGTCAGCAGTCTGACTTGGAGTCAGCTACTTTCATACTGTGGGTTCTACCTGTGGGCCAGTTTGCAACCCACCTAGTGATATAGGGATTGATGCCTAGCTTAGTGAGTTTTTTTATGATTCCTGAGTGGGGAATGGTATCAAAGGCCTTGGCTCGATCAACGTAGGCTGTATGACCCACCTCGTCTTCATCCACAGCTCTGGTGACTGACTCAAAGAAGTCAACCAAGTTGAGCATGCATAATCTACCTTTCACAGAACTAAACTGTGTGGGATCCAGAGTTTGGAGATTCCTTATATCCTTGTTTATTAGGTCAATGAAGATGCATTTCATAGCTTTGCATATAAGACTCATCAGGCTAATTGGGTGATAGTTCCCAGGGTCTGTAGTCACTCCTCCTTTGTGGAGAGGAATGACTGTAGCAGTGTGCCATTTGGTAGGGACAAAGCCTGAGGTGAAGCTGTGATTGAACAGGGCACACAGGTGAGTTGCCAGTGCAATCTGTAGTTCATGCAGAACACAGTCAGGGATATTGTCAGGTCCCATAGAAGCTGTATTCTTGGCCTTGGACAATGCTGTTTTAACCTGTGCAGAAGTAATACTAGGTGTCTGGCAATCTACTGGTATTGTGACTGGTCCCTTGGGTGGGGAGAGGGGTAAAGTTGGCACTGAATCTGTTGGCCAGTATATTGGCAATATTTTTTGGCTCAGTATAGGAGGTACCATTGTTCAGTAGCTCAGAGCAAATCTGGGTATTGCCGTGGAGATTCTTTACATAACTATAGAAGGCCTTGCAGATTTCTTTACTATCTGCTGCAATTCTGTTTTCATAGCTAGCTTTAAAGAATTTGATGAGGGATCTCAACTTTTTATTGAGGATGATAAGGGAGTTTTTCCAGTTTCGGACTTCACCTTATTCCGCATCAGTTTCCTCCTTCTGTTGTAGAGTTTGTTTATGGCAGTGGACCACTAGGTTGGCTTCCTTTTTTGGAGGAGAGTGTCTTGGTTCTGTTGGGTATGGCGAGTTCCATGCATTTGTGTACATTTTTATACAGTGCATTGGTGTATGGTTCAGCAGTCATGCAACTGATCTCCATTTGCTTGGGTGCAGTGAAATTAGCCACCTCTGTTTTTAGGAGCCCAAAGTTAGCTTTGGCAAAGTTTTTCATGGTGGTTACCTTTGCAGAGGAGGTGGGAGAGATGTGTATTTCCAAGGTAATTAGTTTGTGGTCAGATCTAACCAGGGAGGAGTTGACTATTGATGTAGAGCAATGGTCACCCATTTTAGTAATAACCAGGTCAAGGATGTTGCTACCTCTAGTGGGGATCAGAATGAGCTGGTCCAGGGCATTGGAATTAATGAATTCCAGGAAAGGTTGGGCAAGTGTGTTGGTACATGAGTAGTTTTCCTAGTTAATGGAGTGGTAGTTGAAGTCGCCCAGTATGAGAGTGTTAGGATGGACCCTAATATTCTCCAGGGTGCTTAGGAATGTGGAGTGTGAGTCTTGGGACATGGTTGGAGACCTATAGCAGGCTATGACCTGAATCACTGTCTTACCCAATGTTAGCTGCACCTGAAGTATCTCAGCTGAGTTATGTTGGGCTACTAGTCTGGAGGTTTTCCCCTCCTTTATGAATATGGAAACATCACTGCCTTTGGAGTTTCAGTCCAAGTTCTGGGGCCGAAAGATGTGGAACGAGTTATAGCTTGATAGTGCAGGGGTGCTTTCTGCTGCCTTGAACCAGGTCTCTGTTACAGCACAAATGTCGATGTTCTCCATTTTAAGGAGTGCTTCAAGTGAGTGCATTTTGAGATTTAGACTTCAGGCATTGAGCAGCATGACCCTCAGATTGCATTTTTTTGTAGCTGTTAGGGTGGTAATTTGGTCTTTGGAACACCACCTAAAAAAGGCACTATAAGGGTGGCAAGAGCCTTGACCAGTATCCAGATGTCCAGGGGTGACAGATGCAGGCCATCTCTGGCAAAGCATTGAGGTCTATCAATCATGTCATCCCAGGCAGACAGATACTGGATCCCCTTAGAATAACACCAGAAACTTAGCAATTTGTTGAAATCAATAATTTTCTGCTTGTACTGTGGTATCATTCTGGGTGATGGTAGGATGCTGCTCAGGGCTAGGCTCATACCCACCTGGGCTACATAATCTGAGAGCTCCTCCATGTCTCTTTTCATGTAGTCCAGGGAGGTATGTCTCAGGTCATTCACACCCACATGTACAATGACAGAGTCATATTTGTGCCTGTTGTTGAGGAACCTAAGTGAGTGTGTTATGTGGCGGATCCTGGTGCCTGACAGGCAGCTGACTGTCACTTTCTCCTTATTTAACCTAGTGAGTGGGACATCTGTGTACCTCGCTATCGAGTCACCTATGATTAGTGTGTTGGGCATGCTGTTTTGCCTTTGGGGCTTTGGTTGAGTGGCATGCTGTTTAGGACAGTTATGTGTCTCGTGATTAGTGTTGTGTTGTGGTGGTTGAGTGTATGTCTGCCTTGGAAGTCTCTGCTATTTGGGTAGATTTTTATTGAGAGCCTCCGGGAAGGTGGGTGTGTGGTTTGTTTTTTTATGTGAAGGCAGTGCTGGTGTATGTTCTGGAGGGCTATGTGTTCCATATGGTGTGGTGCAAGTGCTGACCTTCTCCTCTTGACCAGGTATTCCGGTCTTGGCTGGAGAGTGTGTGGCTTCCAATTTGGATATATAAATGCATCCATCTCTCACAAGTCTGAGTGTTGGGAGGTAACAGTTGAGGGTTGTCAGCTTACATGAGGCAGTTGCAACATTGCCTCTGGGTGCCCAAGTTCACCAGGTTAATAGGAGAATGCTTAGAGAACTGGCTTTTAGACATGCCTGGGGGGGTAGGATGGTAGCACTTTTGTGTGCTACAATAATTGCTACAAGAAGTCTGGTAAAGTGCTAGATTAATAAGCTATTAAAAGTGCAGGAGAGAACTAGTAGATTTAAAGGAAAAATTGAAGAGCAGACTTTGGCATAGCTCAGAAGCTTTCATACAGTCTTGGATACAGCAAATCTGTATCTGGACTAGACTAGTTACAGGGAAGGTGGGAAACAAGTGCAAATGTGGGCTTTTAAACCAGAAAGTTGAAAGAGATGGAAAAACTGCCCAAACGGCCAATAAACTGGTGTAGAGGATTCAGGCTCTAGTTTCCACCAAAGCTCACAATTCTTTCAGCAGTCTGCTAGTTGGAGTATAAGATTCAAGATCTTGTCTCCTGTAACCAAATTATAGGGTCAAGCCAGATCAAATTAATTGTCTAACCAGTATCCCCCCCCCAAACTAGGGCATTAGATGCTATACCTCAATAACTCTCCACCTCTGCCACACCATGTAGATGGATTGCTTCCGCATATCTTTGGTTACTGTTGGTGGTTATAGATGCAAACATTTTGCATGTTAAATTTTCCATAGGCACTTTGCTTGACATCCTCCAGAGGTTTTATGTGGCCCTGCTCTACTGTCAAGTGGAACAATAAGCCTAGCCTCAGAGGTACCAACATACCTCTCACCCACTAGCTATTCCTAAGTATGACCTCTTTTCCTGACTATATAAATTTACCTAACACTATGGACAGATGATTTCCCACAGTTTCTCCAGCCAGCTTGGTCGACATGGGCATCCTGAGACAGTGTAGCAACTGCCTCATGTTCACCGACAGCCCTCTACTAATAGTCTACACAAACTTAACATTTGAGAGATGCAACTATATTAAGAACCTTGAATCCATGCTCTCTCACACACCAGTTAGTACATATGACAATGAGCGAGTTGTCAGCATGCACACCTCCCCTCCTACTCCACCCAAACACACATCACACATGTCTACATATGTGGAGGCCCTCACCAGAAATATACCAAACACCAGAGACCTCACAAACAGAAGCACAATACATAACTCTTCCTCTGCAGAATACAAAACACATAATACCTCATGCACCAGTGCCTCACCTGTTAAGCCTTTAAGGCAAGCAACAAAATCAAATACATTAGTCATAAGTTATTCCATTGTCAGACACACAGATGTCCTTCTCATCAAGCTGGATAAGGAAAAGGTCATAGTCAGCTGTCTGTCAGGTGCCAGGATATGCCGTATCATAGATGCACTCAAGTCTGTCAACAACAGGTACAGTTATGACTCTGTCATAGTAAATGTTGGTGTGAATGACTTGAGACGTACCTCTCTGGACTATATGAAAAGAGACATGACTGAGGTCTCTGACTATGTATCTCAGGCAGGTATGACCCTAGCCTTAAGCAGCATTTTACCTTTACCTTGGATGATGCCTCAATACAAACAAAAAATAATTGAATTCAATAATTGGCTTAATTTCTGGAATCATTCTAAGGGAACCCAGTATCGTTAAGCCTGGGATGACATGATCTACAGACCTTGAGGCTTTCTCAGAGATGGTTTTCATCTGTCACCCCTAGGATTTCAGCTACTGGCTGAGGCTCTGGCCACCCCCATAGTGCCTTTGTTAGGTAGTGTCTCAAGGACAAAAGTCCAAATGTAAAAACTCCATCTAAAAACAATCTCAGGGTTAGGCTGCTAAATGCTAGGAGTCTTAACACAAAACTGCACTCACTGGAAGCAGTCCTCACCTTGGAAGATGCAGACATTGTGCAGTCACGGAGACCTGGATCAAGGCTGTGGAGAGCACCCAAGCCATACTAGGTTACACTTCCTTCCACACAGTCAGACCACAAACTGAAGGTGTGAAAACAAAAGGAGGCAGTGTATCAATATTCATTAAAGATAAATACACCTCCAGAATGGCTAAACAGTATGATACCCCAGAGATATTTCATGCTCAATTAACTATTGATAAGACACCTATTCAAGTCATTGCCAGTTACAGGACCCCTCCATGAATCAGGACACCAACTCTGCCTATTTGGATCTAGTTGAGTCTATCCATCTGAACACCATGGTTTTGGGTGACTTTAACTGCCCATCCATTGACTCTTGCTCAAACTCACTTTCACAAAGGTTCCTTGACTTCGTTAACTCCAGTGCCCACCTGGTTGATACCCCCACAAGGGGTGCAAACATCCAGTGCTTACCAATATGAGGGACCACTGTAGCACTCCCACTGTGAGGTCTTCCCTGATGAGATCTGACCACAAGTTAGTCTCATTTGAAGTAACTATCACAACTGATCCCCCTCCAGCAGCAACTAAGCTAAAAAACTTCTGCAAACCAGATTATAAGCTCTTACGGTCTTACAGGATGCTAGAAATAGTTTCAATGCACCTCCCACTCAGATGGAACTGGCAACTATGCCACATTCTACACCAATGCTTTATACAAACACCTGTATAACTGCATTGACTTAGCCATGCCTGGTAGAATCAAAACAAGCTCCTCAAGGAAGAGCAAACCTGACTGGTGGACAACTGCCATTAGCAGGCTTTACAATAAGAGGAAGAAATTGCTATCTAAGAGTAAGACAGTACAAGCCCTAAACTGGAAACACTCCCTTATCAACTTAAACAAGAGAATAAGACTTCTTGTGAAGTCCTCCAAAGCAAACTATGAATCTAAATTATCTTCCTCAACTAAAGACAACCATAAGGCATTCTTTAGTTACATCTGTAACCTACAAGGAAAGGCACATATTTATGCCAAACTGGTAGTTAATGATACCACATATAGTGAGCCTGTGGACATAGCTAACCTATTGGCCAACAGGTTATGTCAAAACTTCACTCCACTGTCCATGCCACACGTACCCCATGAAATCCCTACCGCTTGTCCCCTACCATGTGTCTCTAAAGAGCATGTTGTAAACACCCTCTCTAAGGCCAAAAACACAGCATCTTTTGGACCTGATAACATCCCAGGCTGTGTCCTACATGGGCTCCAACAACAATTAGCAACACCATTAGGTATTCTTTTCAATCATAGTCTAGCCACTGGCTTCACCCCAGCTGAATGGATAATGGCCACCATTATTCCCTTGCACAAAGATAGTACTTCCACTGACCCCAGGAGCTATTAGTCTGACTAGCCTTATCTGCAAGGCCATGGAGCGAATCATCATGGATCTTATCAGCAAAGATATAGGTAATCTCCAAACACTTGACCCTACTTAGTTTGGATTTGTTAAAGGAAGATCATGCCTGTTAAACTTGGTGGACTTCTTTGAGACAGTCACCAAGGCCTTGGATGAAGGGAAATTTGTGCATACACCCTACCTAGACATAACCAAGGCATTTGACACTATTCTTCAATCAGACATCATTGACAAACTCACCCAGTTAGGTATCAACCCTTATATCATTATATGGGTCGCTAACTGGCTCACTGATAGAACCCATACAGTCAAAATAGGGGAATCCTCTCCCAAAAGCAGAGCTGTAACCAGTGGTGTTCCACTGGGATCAGTCCTGGAATTTCTACTGTTTGGAATCTATTTCTCAGAAGTACAAGCAAAAACTAAAGGTCTGCGGCTAATAAAGTTTCTTGATGACTGCAAACTGGGAGTGGTCATAGAATGTATCAAACAAGGAGACGCTGTTGCCTAAAGGTCTACTTCAAACGCCAAGCCCAAACGTACTGAATACAAACTGGAACAGACCACCACAATAAATGGATGAAACACAAGTCTTTAATTGAACTAAAATCGGACAAGCGCTTTCGCGTGTACAACACGCTTCTTCAGATCCTTAAACAAAACTAAGTTCCAAAAAGCAGTACATATACTTTCTAAAACAGACACACCTCTTCAGTATAGTGTGCAGCTAATTAACAAATAAATAGTTAATTAAACAATCAGTCAATTGACCCGATCTGTTCTGCAGTACTCAAATCTTCTAGCACTTTGTTCCTCAGTTTAAACATTTATATTCTAACTAACACATACTTATCAAAATATGAAAACAAATAAAGATATATAAAAACATATAAAACAACATCTACCTAAAATGCAGCTTGAGATACTGTCTCAAGCATGAAATATCATTGACAAAACAGACATCTCATGAAATGCAGTATAAAGCATCACATATAAAAACCAAATGCTTCAATATGACCCATGCTTTATCATAAGCATGTGTATGCTGCCAGCCAAAAAGACAGAGAACAAAAGAGGATGAAAATGAAAGCAGCGAAAATGGCAAGTGCATACATCTCAACCATAATGCATATAAGCAATAGCGATACATATATACAGAAAAAACCATGAATCACTCATCGGTAGTACACAATAATACCCTCAGAATGATTGAGTCTACATCCTATAATACCAGAGATCTAACACTCTGAGTATGAATCACTAGGTGTATCAACAGTAACCAGTCTGTTCATGCTAAAATCATGTTAGGTTCTCACTAAACTACCTCTCATAACATTATGTGTGGCATCCTGAACTGGCAGTGGACCACTAGGTTGGCTTCCTTTTTGCAGGAGAGTGTCTTGGTTCTGTTGGGTATGGCGAGTTCCATGCATTTGTGTACATTTTTATACAGTGCATTGGTGTATGGTTCAGCAGTCATGCAACTGATCTCCATTTGCTTGGGTGCAGTGAAATTAGCCACCTCTGTTTTAGGAGCCCAAAGTTAGCTTTGGCAAAGTTTTTCATGGTGGTTACCTTTGCAGAGGAGGTGGGAGATGTGTATTTCCAAGGTAATAGTTTGTGGTCAGATCTAACCAGGGAGGAGTTGACTATTGATGTAGAGCAATGGTCACCCATTTTAGTAATAACCAGGTCAAGGATGTTGCTACCTCTAGTGGGGATCAGAATGAGCTCGTCCAGGGCATTGGAATTAATGAATTCCAGGAAAGGTTGGGCAAGTGTGTTGGTACATGAGTAGTTTTCCTAGTTAATGGAGTGGTAGTTGAAGTAAGCCCAGTATGAGAGTGTTAGGATGGACCCTAATATTCTCCAGGGTGCTTAGGAATGTGGAGTGTGAGTCTTGGGACATGGTTGGAGACCTATAGCAGGCTATGACCTGAATCACTGTCTTACCCAATGTTAGCTGCACCTGAAGTATCTCAGCTGAGTTATGTTGGGCTACTAGTCTGGAGGTTTTCCCTCCTTTATGAATATAGAAACACCACCACCTTTTGAGCTTCTGTCCATGTTTTGGGGCCAAAAGATGTGGAACAAGTTATAGCTTAATAGTGTAGGTCTGCTTTCTGCTGCCTTGAACTAGGCCTCTGTTACAGCACAAATATCAATGTTCTCCATTTTAAGGAGTGCTTCAAGTGAGTGCATTTTGAGATTTAGACTTCAGGCATTGAGCAGCATGACCCTCAGATTGCATTTTTTGTAGCTGTTAGGGTGGTAATTTGGTCTTTGGAACACCACCTAAAAAAGGCACTATAAGGGTGGCAAGAGCCTTGACCAGTATCCAGATGTCCAGGGGTGACAGATGCAGGCCATCTCTGGCAAAGCATTGAGGTCTATCAATCATGTCATCCCAGGCAGACAGATACTGGATCCCCTTAGAATAACACCAGAAACTTAGCAATTTGTTGAAATCAATAATTTTCTGCTTGTACTGTGGTATCATTCTGGGTGATGGTAGGATGCTGCTCAGGGCTAGGCTCATACCCACCTGGGCTACATAATCTGAGAGCTCCTCCATGTCTCTTTTCATGTAGTCCAGGGAGGTATGTCTCAGGTCATTCACACCCACATGTACAATGACAGAGTCATATTTGTGCCTGTTGTTGAGGAACCTAAGTGAGTGTGTTATGTGGCGGATCCTGGTGCCTGACAGGCAGCTGACTGTCACTTTCTCCTTATTTAACCTAGTGAGTGGGACATCTGTGTACCTGCCATCGAGTCACCTATGATTAGTGTGTTGGGCATGCTGTTTTGCCTTTGGGGCTTTGGTTGAGTGGCATGCTGTTTAGGACAGTTATGTGTCTCGTGATTAGTGTTGTGTTGTGGTGGTTGAGTGTATGTCTGCCTTGGAAGTCTCTGCTATTTGGGTAGATTTTTATTGAGAGCCTCCGGGAAGGTGGGTGTGTGGTTTGTTTTTTTATGTGAAGGCAGTGCTGGTGTATGTTCTGGAGGGCTATGTGTTCCATATGGTGTGGTGCAAGTGCTGACCTTCTCCTCTTGACCAGGTATTCCGGTCTTGGCTGGAGAGTGTGTGGCTTCCAATTTGGATATATAAATGCATCCATCTCTCACAAGTCTGAGTGTTGGGAGGTAACAGTTGAGGGTTGTCAGCTTACATGAGGCAGTTGCTACATTGCCTCTGGGTGCCCAAGTTCACCAGGTTAATAGAAGAATGCTTAGAGAACTGGCTTTTAGACATGCCTGGGGGGGTAGGATGGTAGCACTTTTGTGTGCTACAATAATTGCTACAAGAAGTCTGGTAAAGTGCTAGATTAATAAGCTATTAAAAGTGCAGGAGAGAACTAGTAGATTTAAAGGAAAAATTGAAGAGCAGACTTTGGCATTGCTCAGAAGCTTTCATACAGTCTTGGATACAGCAAATCTGTATCTGGACTAGACTAGTTACAGGGAAGGTGGGAAACAAGTGCAAATGTGGGCTTTTAAACCAGAAAGTTGAAAGAGATGGAAAAACTGCCCAAACGGCCAATAAACTGGTGTAGAGGATTCAGGCTCTAGTTTCCACCAAAGCTCACAATTCTTTCAGCAGTCTGCTAGTTGGAGTATAAGATTCAAGATCTTGTCTCCTGTAACCAAATTATAGGGTCAAGCCAGATCAAATTAATTGTCTAACCAGTATCCCCCCCCCAAACTAGGGCATTAGATGCTATACCTCAATAACTCTCCACCTCTGCCACACCATGTAGATGGATTGCTTCATATCTTTGGTTACTGTTGGTGGTTATAGATGCAAACATTTTGCATGTTAAATTTTCCATAGGCACTTTGCTTGACATCCTCCAGAGGTTTTATGTGGCCCTGCTCTACTGTCAAGTGGAACAATAAGCCCTAGCTTCAGAGGTACCAACACACCTCTCACCCACTAGCCATTCCTAAGTGTGACCTCTTTTCCTGACTATATAAATTTACCTAACACTATGCACAGATGATTTCCCACAGTTTCTCCAGTCAGCTTGGTTGATATAGGCATCCTGAGGCAGTGTAGCAACTGCCTCATGTTCACCGACAGCCCTCTACTAATAGTCTACACAAACTTAACATTTGAGAGATGCAACTATATTAAGAACCTTGAATCCATGCTCTCTCACACACCAGTTAGTACATATGACAATGAGCGAGTTGTCAGCATGCACACCTCCCCTCCTACTCCACCCAAACACACATCACACATGTCTACATATGTGGAGGCCCTCACCAGAAATATACCAAACACCAGAGACCTCACAAACAGAAGCACAATACATAACTCTTCCTCTGCAGAATACAAAACACATAATACCTCATGCACCAGTGCCTCACCTGTTAAGCCTTTAAGGCAAGCAACAAAATCAAATACATTAGTCATAAGTTATTCCATTGTCAGACACACAGATGTCCTTCTCATCAAGCTGGATAAGGAAAAGGTCATAGTCAGCTGTCTGTCAGGTGCCAGGATATGCCGTATCATAGATGCACTCAAGTCTGTCAACAACAGGTACAGTTATGACTCTGTCATAGTAAATGTTGGTGTGAATGACTTGAGACGTACCTCTGGACTATATGAAAGAGACATGACTGAGGTCTCTGACTATGTATCTCAGGCAGGTATGACCCTAGCCTTAAGCAGCATTTTACCTTTACCTTGGATGATGCCTCAATACAAACAAAAAATAATTGAATTCAATAATTGGTTTAATTTCTGGAATCATTCTAAGGGAACCCAGTATCGTTAAGCCTGGGATGACATGATCTACAGACCTTGAGGCTTTCTCAGAGATGGTTTTCATCTGTCACCCCTAGGATTTCAGCTACTGGCTGAGGCTCTGGCCACCCCCATAGTGCCTTTGTTAGGTAGTGTCTCAAGGACAAAAGTCCAAATGTAAAACTCCATCTAAAACAATCTCAGGGTTAGGCTGCTAAATGCTAGGAGTCTTAACAAAACTGCACTCACTGGAAGCAGTCCTCACCTTGGAAGATGCAGACATTGTGCAGTCACGGAGACCTGGATCAAGGCTGTGGAGAGCACCCAAGCCATACTGGGTTACACTTCCTTCCACACAGTCAGACCACAAACTGAAGGTGTGAAAACAAAAGGAGGCAGTGTATCAATATTCATTAAAGATAAATACACCTCCAGAATGGCTAAACAGTATGATACCCCAGAGATATTTCATGCTCAATTAACTATTGATAAGACACCTATTCAAGTCATTGCCAGTTACAGGACCCTCCATGAATCAGGACACC
The DNA here is from genome assembly GCF_019279795.1 of Protopterus annectens. Taxonomy (NCBI): domain Eukaryota; kingdom Metazoa; phylum Chordata; order Ceratodontiformes; family Protopteridae; genus Protopterus; species Protopterus annectens. Next base: position 845,690,580 of record NC_056727.1, on the reverse strand, counting down.
AACTCTGCCTATTTGGATCTAGTTGAGGTCTATCCATCTGAACACCATGGTTTTGGGTGACTTTAACTGCCCATCCATTGACTCTTGCTCAAACTCACTTTCACAAAGGTTCCTTGACTTCGTTAACTCCAGTGCCCACCTGGTTGATTCCCCACAAGGGGTGCAAACATCAGTGCTTACCAATATGAGGGACCACTGTAGCACTCCCACTGTGAGGTCTTCCCTGATGAGATCTGACCACAAGTTAGTCTCATTTGGAAGTAACTATCACAACTGATCCCTCCAGCAGCAACTAAGCTAAAAACTTCTGCAAACCAGATTATAAGCTCTTACGGTCTTACAGGATGCTAGAAATAGTTTCAATGCACCTCCCACTCAGATGGAACTGGCATCTATGCCACATTCTACACCAATGCTTTATACAAACACCTGTATAACTGCATTGACTTAGCCATGCCTGGTAGAATCAAAACAAGCTCCTCAAGGAAGAGCAAACCTGACTGGTGGACAACTGCCATTAGCAGGCTTTACAATAAGAGGAAGAAATTGCTATCTAAGAGTAAGACAGTACAAGCCCTAAACTGGAAACACTCCCTTATCAACTTAAACAAGAGAATAAGACTTCTTGTGAAGTCCTCCAAAGCAAACTATGAATCTAAATTATCTTCCTCAACTAAAGACAACCATAAGGCATTCTTTAGTTACATCTGTAACCTACAAGGAAAGGCACATATTTATGCCAAACTGGTAGTTAATGATACCACATATAGTGAGCCTGTGGACATAGCTAACCTATTGGCCAACAGGTTATGTCAAAACTTCACTCCACTGTCCATGCCACACGTACCCCATGAAATCCCTACCGCTTGTCCCCTACCATGTGTCTCTAAAGAGCATGTTGTAAACACCCTCTCTAAGGCCAAAAACACAGCATCTTTTGGACCTGATAACATCCCAGGCTGTGTCCTACATGGGCTCCAACAACAATTAGCAACACCATTAGGTATTCTTTTCAATCATAGTCTAGCCACTGGCTTCACCCCAGCTGAATGGATAATGGCAACCATTATTCCCTTGCACAAAGATAGTACTTCCACTGACCCCAGGAGCTATTAGCCTGACTAGCCTTATCTGCAAGGCCATGGAGCGAATCATCAGGGGAACTTTTCAACAAAGATATAAGTAATCTCCATACACTTGACCCTACTCAGTCTGGATTTGTCAAAGGAAGATTATGCCTGTTAAACTTGGACTTCTTCGAGACAGTCACCAAGGCCTTGGATGAAGGGAAATCTGTGCATACAGCCTACCTAGACATAACCAAGGCATTTGACACTATTCTTCAATCAGGCATCATTGACAAACTCACCCAGTTAGGTATCAACCCTTATATCATTATATGGGTCGCTAACTGGCTCACTGATAGAACCCATACAGTCAAAATAGGGGAATCCTCTCCCAAAAGCAGAGCTGTAACCAGTGGTGTTCCACTGGGATCAGTCCTGGAATTTCTACTGTTTGGAATCTATTTCTCAGAAGTACAAGCAAAAACTAAAGGTCTGCGGCTAATAAAGTTTCTTGATGACTGCAAACTGGGAGTGGTCATAGAATCTCTAAATGATGTCAACATCCTACCAGCAGGTCTAATACAAATGATTGGTGCTAAAGTCATGGCCTTAAACTCAATGCAAAAAATGTATTACCACCTCTTTTGGTAAGGTCGATGCTCCTGCTAACGTCCACATCAATAATAACACCTTAAGTATGTACTCAGTGGTGAGAGACCTAGACACAGAGATTGACAGCAAGCTTACCTTTGACCATATTGTCTCCACAGTGGTAAGAAGGATATTCTATATTGCTCATCTCATAAGTAAGTACATTGCCTCCATAAAAAAAGAAGTTATAACCTCCCTATACTCTTCCATCATCAGGCCAATAACTGAGTACAACACCCCTTTTGGTGTATACCTTTTCAAGCAACTGCCTCAACTGGAGTGACCACAAAGGTTCCTCCCAAGGAAAATTCAAGGTCTTCAGCATCTGTACTATGAGGATCATTTGAAATTACTGGCATTTTATTCTGTTTCATACAGACTACTTAGAGGCAATCTCTGCCTTGCATACAAGGCAATCTCTGACCCTACTTTATTGGAAATGATGCATCTCCGTAAGTCAAATGGTACATGGGTTATTCTCTCTGAAGACCTTAACCTGATATGTGACATTAATAGAACCTGCTGGATGGAGATATTTGTCTCCAGAAGTTAGTCCACCTTTGGAACAGACTCTCACTTAATGTCAAACAGAGCGCCTTATTGGCTCTCTTCAAATGCAATCTAGGTGATTGGATGAGCAACATAAATTCACCCCAGAGGTTCCAACTGTGGCCCTCTTGGAGAGGGGCAATAGGTGCTGATCGTCGAAATAAAGGTAGTACTTGGCTAGGCTTGTAAGGGTCCTACAGCCATTAGCCTAGTAACTTCCTATGGTACTATAACCCTATGATCCTTTGACCTCTTAGCACAAGAAATCTGGACAAACCTAAAACAATTGGGGGACAAAGGCCCAAAAATAGGGACAGATTTTAAATATTACTCTTGTAGAGTTAGAAAGTTGCTAGAATAACAGGATTTGTGTTAGCATGCATTTTTCTGAAGATATGAAGTCTGAAACTTACATATATATATATATATATATATATATATATATATATATATATATATATATATATATATATAGATATATATATATACATATATATATACATATATATATGTCATTATTTAATGACTTCAATCCTCCCTGATTTGCCAGAAAATCATAAATTTTATGATAAATAGATCAAAACAATGAGGCTAAAACTGGACAGCTAAGAGGTATGTTAAACACACACACACACACACACACACACACACACACACACACACACACACACACACACACACACACACACACACACACGCACACACACACACATGCATCACATTACTGACTTACCTTCTCTCTCAATGGAACGACTAGTTTAAAATCTGTGCATGGTGGCATGAGTGCATGCAACACATGTATGGTCCATCTTAAAGGGGAAGACAGTGCCACCACAATGTTAAGAAGTATTTTTTTTAATTATTAATTAACTAAAGTGCTAATGTTGAAGCCTCCTGGCCAGTGCAGCACCTTCCCCAGCCACATAGCCCTAGTCGACTGCCTATGTCACCTAGAGCTGGATCAGGCTCTGCACACATACAGTGCTATCATTTCCATATATTTTAATGTATGAGCTTTATATTTAAATGAATATGAAACCGATCAACAATCAAAGACTTTCAACTGTTTTCACAATCACCTATCATCATTTCCACTCCTTGGTATCCCCAGCATAGCATTAATAATCACAGCACCCTCTGCTTCCTGCATGCACCCATCATAAATCATAACCACTGGACTTCTTTCCTCTTCTTCCCTGTGAGTGGCCACCATTCCCAACTTCCCTTCAACACTGATAGTATTCTGATGTCCTTCTATGAGATTACTGTCCCACCTGTCTGTAATCAGCATTTTCAGATCCCCCTGTGTCCTGTTAATAAAGGGTGCTGCCCCTACATTGGCAACTCTCACAGTGGTGATTAATCACCCCCTCCACACAAACTTACAAATGTGCACACACACACACACACACACACACACACACACACACACACACACACACACACACACACACACACAGTCTCTCTCTCTCTCTCTCTTATTCCTCTCCCTGTAGTAACCAGATAAGCATCCTACACTTGCAGTGGTGTTTGGTGCAATTGTTCTTCTTCAGCATCTTGCCTGTATATGTTTTAGTTACCAATTCTTCATATCCATCGCATTAGCTCACATACATGCCACACTACCCTTTCTGGTATTTTGCAGCCATCAGTGCCAGCCTCAGTTTCTGAATCAAGTACATATCCCCTTAAAATTGTTTTGTTTCATGTATCATAGGCAGTCGTCTCCAAGTAAATGTCAACTCCAGGGATAATGTACTGAAACAGCTACCGATGATTATTCAAGTATTTTACACAATAAACTAAGGAATAACTATAAATGCATGCCTCAAAAGCAGTGTAATTCTGTTTCTCCTGTTAGGGGATCACCAGAGCAGATCACTAGTCTGCAGATTGATTTGCAATGAGTTTTTTACAGTATAATGTTGCAATCCCAGCACCCAACCTTCACAGAAGACACACGCACATGTACCTATATGCATGTCTTTAAAACTCACTCATCTGCAGGGAGGACATGGAGACTCCACACAGAAGGTACACCAGCCAAAGATCAAACCAGGAAAACCTCTTGCTTTGAGGCAACACTACTAAACGCTGTACCACCATGGTGGTTAATGTATGCCTCAATCTTCAGAAAAAAAATTAAGAGAAAAATAAAGTACATTTATCTTAATTACTAATGGGTCCTTTTCAGATTTTTTTTTTTTGCCTAATAAAAATTAAAAATTTGTCAGGTCAGATATGGACATTTTGCTATTATATGATAGATAATGTCATATAAGCATGCATACGGGAAACATAATGTATTTAAGTTGGTTGCAAGGATTGCAGACTCCATAGCTTTAAGAACAGCAATAACAAAATTATCAAAACAATCTTAACAAGGTGTTGTTTGAGCAAGTATATCTTCTTACTAAATGGCAGTAGCATACGTGGGGCAAAATAACAATATATGAAGCCATACCTCTGAACTGTACAGATTTTTGCAGAATGCCCAGATTTTTGCCTCATATTTTTATCAGTTTATCATAAAATTGTGGCTTTCTGGCAATTCTCTGGCAAATCATTGAGGGTTGAAATCAGAAAATAATGGCATACATTTGAGGTTAAGACTTTATACCCTTCAGAAAATTCATAATAATGCAAAACTATTATATTCTAAACTATTCTATCAACAGTCTAAGTCTGTTAAGAGCAATATTTAAAAAGTGTTCTTATTTTTGGTCCTTTGTCCCCCCATTATTTATGGCTTTGTCCAGATTTCTTGCTCTAAAAGTTTGAGAGGTATGTTTGAAGCATTTTTTTTTTATTTTAAGCACTATACTTAATATGTGACATTGGAAAAAAGTCACCTTCATGTTTAACAAAGTCATCTTTGTCAGGTTACGTAGAAGCATAATTCTAATAAGAAGCATGCCCTGTTATACCAAAGTGCTAAAACATTTTTTGCAGATTAATGTCATTATTTCATTATGACTTAGTGATGTTATTGTCTTTACCTTTTACCTGGTAGTTTTTAAATGAGTAGGAGTAAGGTACTGTTCATTATAATAAATTCAGGAACACACATTCTGAGGCTTTATACTACTTTTATTATAATCAGTTTCACGTATTACTTTTTTTCAAAAAGTAGAAACATTTATTTTTTTATTAATTAATTAGAAACCATTATTTATTCTATGTACATCATCCAGTTAACCAGTCCACATACACACACACACACACACACACACACACACACACACACACACACACACACACACACACACACACACACATAGACACCTTCCAGACATCCTATGTAAAGGCTATTCACACACACAGTTTGCCCTCTCACCACTTGTAAAAGAACAACCACAACTAATTGATCAGCTCACAATATTAATTTAACTTCTAGTATCTTCACAGGAAAGCATTTTAGAGAACAATTTATACTATGTATAGAAGAAAAAACAAATAGATGTAATAATAAATGTTTAGTAAATACTTAAGTGAATATGTAAATAGGGTTTATAATAAACCTTTCTGAGGTAAATAATATCGATTGTGTCTTAAAAACAGTACCATATTTCAGTATGCAAGTAGATGCTAACCTTTCAAGATATCCTTCATTTCGTAATTACACATTTTTGTAATTCTAAGGTCTGACATAATTCTGCTCATGTGTGTCACCAAAATGTTTGGCTAGACCATTTACATAATCTGGATTTGAATATAGGTTTATAGGTTCAAAGGTTTATACTACGCTGATGACCACCAGGTTCTTTATAAGCCTGGCCATACAACCCAAACCATTTTTGTCCCTTAGTTCCTTAGACTCCAATATGGTGCAATATGTTAGTTAAGAGGTAGATAAGGGTTATATGGAGGGTACATTAGTTGGGATTAATTTACTTGCTGTTAACCTTTGTCCATCAAAGACATTGAAAGGGGGCAGACAAAGATGTGGGGGTGAATTTGCAATTTCCCATCCAGTGATCATGGTTTTGTTGGATCAGTCAGGGATGAATTCTGCTTCACATGGATGGAGAGCTTAATCCATAGCATGGGGACCCTTTGTCATAATGACAAGAAGAACTGAAGAGAACATGCACTGATGTGTGATATAAATGAAAGCCATGTGCATAAGTACTTCACTACATTGAAATATGAGGCCTACATTGGTTCCCACATGGAAAGGGGAAGCCACTGCTTTTGCAACTTCTGGATGAGAGATGAGACAGGCAAGGGGTGTAACCCAAATGTTATGTCTTACTGTTACAGTGACTCTCTCCTTCTCAATGTCTTTTTTTAAAATGGTATTGCAGTACGTCTGTAAGGAAAATGTTATCTTCTGCTGGTGACATAAAGTTATCAAGTTCATAAAAGAAAAGAATTAAGAACCATGCAACACTAGGACTCAACACACTGCAAAATAAATAACAGACTCTTATAAGCCTACAAAATCAAGGGATCCTATAAAAAACATTGACTAATAGCAAATTACATAATTTTTACAGAAGGGCTCTACTCGTTTGCACCCCCCTAACTTGTGGCTCTTCCCCACACTCATATGGTCTAACTACACTATCTTTGAGGATGTACAGATTTGGAGAAAAGCTAAATGTTAAGCAAATTAACCTCTTCCTTTTATTCTACATAGGCTGACATTGAAGATGCCATTCAATTAACTTAGCAGTATTTCATCTCCTGACACAACATACCACCGACATTTCAAAACATTTGTATGAAGGTGCACAACAGTTTAAGTGTTGACAAAATAGTATTTAACTGTTGTTCCTGAAGTTATACAATCTAGTTGATAAAGGACAAATACAGAGAAGGCTAAAAACAAACCTGACAAAGTAGGAGGAATGGTTCAAAATATGACAGCTTAAGTAAAATGCAAAAAATGCATCTTGCAGGTATGCATCCATGAAAAGAGTACATAATAATATAAAAGAATAATGATGATGTACCAATCCAGATTCTACACATCTTGCAGGAAGCTAGTCTGTAAGTCTGATTTTAATTTCATTTTGCTTATGATGCTTGTGACAAAGGGAGATACTGCTAGCCCAGCTAGCTGGAATTTTGTCAATAATTATATGTCATTGGTGAATATTAAAATAATTTGTGAAAGATACTTGTGTTACAAATGTATTAGAACTGTATGTTATCTGTATATCAAACTTGTTGTACAGACACGTGTGTTGAAAAGGGTATTTGCAAAATAATTGTGCTTAAAATGGATCCATAGTGTACACTACTGGAATAGAACAGAAATGTACATGCATTATTTTAACTGTTTAAATGTATATATTTTAATAGTGGAAACTGAAATACAGGAGGTTAACTCCAGTCTAGCAAACTTCTGAAAAGTAACTGAAATTAAATTACATTATGGCTAGACCATAAAAAGATGTTATCTTTCAGTTTCAGTGCAGCAAGAAGAAACAATCTCCAGGTTTCAATAAACTCTGTGTAAGAATAGTGTTATTCCTACATGGAGTGAATGGTGTTTGCATACGCATAGCCTTCTCAGCAGTGTGCCTGTCATATTAATAAAGGCGCACTACTGAGAATGGATCTGTAGACACGAACACTGAATGAGTGCAGGGGGCATGTTGTATTAGTGCTCACAGATCCAACATGCCCCCTGCACTCCCAATGTGCTGTACAGCTCTTTTTAAATGCTGTCAGTGTCCACAGACACTGAAAGCAACTAATAATAGTAAGAGTGTCCGCAGACACTACAATAGGTAGTGGGACTTGAAACAAATGCAGGGTGTGTGTGACAGGTACTGTCACACACCCCCTGCATTGTGAAAGTGCTGTCTAGTACTTTACAATGCTTTCAGTGTCCGAGGACACTGAAAGTTTGAGTGTGAATAGGAAGCAATGCAGGGAGTGTGTAACAGGAACAGTCACACCTCCCCTGCATTGTCAAAGTGCCGTACAGAACTTTACAGTACAATTGTGTTCTTGGACAAGCAGCCATATCTGTCCACTTCCTAGTGCCCAAAATCAGGACAAAGCAAACAAACTGGGAGCACAAAGGTCCAAAAATAGGGACATATATTAAGTACTTCTCTTATAAACTTAGAAATTTGATAGAGCAACAAGGTTTCTTTTAACATATCTTTTCTGAAGGATTAGAAGTCTGAACCTCAAATGTATGCCATTATTTAGTGACTTAAATCCTGATATTGCTCATTCAGACTTAGAAAGTTGATAGACTGACAAGTAGTGCATTACCAAATATGAATCAGCATTAGTAATAATATATGTAATGAAAGTGGTTGTATTACATTTTTTTTCTGTTATAAGTAAAGTTTAAGCATAGCTGAGCAGGTTTGTGCATTGCTGTACTTTGTGCAGCGTTGCTTAAACATATTATAGGAGCTAAATACAAATGTATAGCTAAAATCCATAATGATGAGATAGCATAGTGGTTAGAGATCTGGCTTTGCATGCAGCAGTTCACGGCTTGAGTATCAAGACAGGCCCTTCATTTTTACATGGGAAAGCATTGTTAAAAATTATTTTTTTTTATTTTTAAATGATGTAGTAATTGATATTTGTTAACCAGGGTAGTGTAGCTGGTCCATAATTGAAGTAAGAGTGGATATATGCTTTGAAACCCCCATGGAAACACTAGTGCCTCATACAGTACAGTCACACTCCAAGGTAATATAATGAAAGAACTTAGGAGGATGCCATGTAAAGTAAAATATATACATGTAATAATATGTCAGTAATGAGTAATTAATGTCCAATTCAAAACTGTTTTTGACTGTAGACAGATGCCTGATGTCAAAGCCATGGCCTCAAGCTCAATGCCAAAAAGAGCATTGTCATCCCCTTTGGTAAAAACTCTGTACCCATGAGTTATCACATAGGTGGTAGTCTACTTAACACCGAAAGTGTGAAAAGATACCTTAGGACACAAGTGGAGAGTAGTCTCTCCTTTGATAATCACATCGCCACAGTAGTCAGGAAATCATTCTACGTGGCACACCTCATCACAAAAGGTTTCTCATCCAGGAAAAAAGAGGTCATTGTTCCCCTCTACTCATCACTCATTAGACCCATTATAGAGTACAGCGCCCCTTTTGGTATGTACCTTATAAGATATCTGCAACAACTGGAAAAGCCAGAGAAATACCTCACAAAGAGGATCACTGACCTCAAACAGATGCCCTACACACACTGTCTCAAAAAATTCCAGCTTTATTCCATCGCATATTGGCTACTCAGAGGTGATCTATGCCTAACAAAGCTATGTCAAACCCAGAGCTGTTGGACATGCTCCACTTAAAGATATCCCAATCCCTCCGAGCTACAAGCTCTAGGGACCTAAACCTTGTCACTACAATAAACAGAACATGCTGGAAGGATAGATTCCTGTCCAAGAGACTTCCCATACTCTGGAACAAACTACCTATCTATATCAAACAAAGCTCCTCATTAGCATTCTTTAAGAAAAATCTTGAAGATCGGACGGGAAATAGGAAATTCACCCCGGGGATCACCTCTGTGGCTCTGCTCCACAGGAGCACAGGAAAATCATTTTCTAGGCTGGCGAAAGCCAAGGTACCTTTTTGGCTAGGTTTATATAGGCCTTAAGGCCAATAGCCTAGTACCTACCTATGAACCTATGAACCTATGAAAACTGAGCAATGCTTAGCAGTACTCAGGTATGCTTAGCCAGTTTCAGCATTGCTTAAAAGTCTCTTCTAAGCAGTATTCAGCCCAACTGAGCTGATTTGCACACCGCTAAGCACTGCTCAGCATCTACTCCTTTAAGCAATGCTCAACTCAGCTTAGTGGGTTTGTGCACCACTGAGCTGTGCTCAGCATTTTCAAAAATGGTCCAATGATGGCAAAGGGTGGGAATATGGCCTTATTTATACCACACAGGTGGGAATACAGCCAGAACCTGTTGTAATTTGATCTCTGCAGGAACTATGTCTGACATTGAAGAGGAAACGTGCTTTCGGGCCCAGCAATGGGGCATCTTGAAGTCCAGGGTCATGGCTGGACTGCTTGTGAAAGACCATGACCACAGACTGCTGCAGGGCAAGTACCAGAGCTCACAGTACAAAACAGACACCTGGGACAATTTGCACATGATCTCACCAGTGCTATTTGAATCCCCCAAACTGGTGAGCAGGTACGGCATCATTATTCTGACCTAAAGCATAGGAAGGGGGTGCTCTTGGCCCAATGGATCCAAGATGCTTGAGATGGGGATGCCCCAGTAATGAGTAAGTATCTCACCCATATCAGTACCAAAATCTAGCCTGAGTATGTGATTGACATGTATGCTTAACATTTTCTTCTTTCTGTTAATCTGGTTTGTTGTTAAAGAAATAGAGTATGTAAAACAAGTTATAAATGAAATATGAAATATGTCCTGCATTAACATCTGAACCTTGATTAGTAATGTGTAATGGATTACAGTGTGTCCCCTGCAGCATTGCCTTCTGTTAACCTTTGCATTTCAGATTGATGTACTCCTGAATGTGGGTATGCTGATCCAGGAGTATGAGAGTGTAATAGGTGAGGACTGCAAATATAATGATGTCCAATATTCACATCTACTAGGGGTTAAATGTGTACACCTGCTTTTAAATGATTAATGCACAATACAATAAGTATCTGTCAGACATGTATGTTCAACTGTCACTGCAGTCTTTGGTGACACTCCACTTAGATTACAAAGTCAGACTGTCTATTCATGTGAGTATTAGGCAGAAATCAGTCAAGCAAAAGACAGTGGTTCCCCAGAAGCTCAGTGTTGCAAAAGAGATCTGTTGTTCAGTTTTGCACACACAGATTATGGTTTGAATCCAAGGAGTGGTACTAAGATGTGTGAATATTTACAGACAAGTCATCCTGAATATGTGTACAAATAGGTAGTGTTAACAGATATTTTCTCCACAGGTTTTACAGGCAAAGAAATTATTGCAGTAGCTGTATGATGGGTATACTAATAAACTTTGCATCCAAATGTTCAAGTGTCCAACCCCATGTCTGCAAAGGACAGCAGGATATCTACATACACCATGCACTCTTCCGATACATGTCTCTCAGCTGTTACACTATCACAGCTAGTGATCACTATTGCCAATAACCTTGGACACAGATATGACTCTAGTTGAAGAATGCAAGTAGCACACTCACACAGCATCAGTGCAGACTACACCTTTTTAGTCATATATGTAATTCTGACATGTACAAGTCCCCTCCAGTCATGTACCCAGAGTACTCACATTTTGGCCCATGCCATTCCAGCTTGACAGTTTAACAGTTATCATAATGCATAATACATCATATTAGTTTGGTGACTTTATGTTTTATCAGTTTAACAGTTATGTATGTGCTACAGAAGCTATGGGCCACAGATAGATGTAAAGTGAGGGCAGCTCTGTAGAGTATTGAGCAGTACTATAGTGAAAAATAGAAGCCTATGCAGATGTTAATGGACTTTTTTTTCTCTATCCCCATCCCTTATGTGCATCAGTAATTATTATCCATATACTACGGTGCGGGTATGTTGTTCTGAAAATCTAATGTTGGGACTTGTGTACTATTATTGTTCATATTTAATTGTTTACAAATTAACATACTTGTTCAAATACCATTGTTGTTGGCCTGTTGCCACACATTTAACTGGCATGCTGTTAAAATTCTAACTGTTATTCCATATATGCATGTGTTCTGTTTGCTATGCAATTGTGTGAATTCCACTGTTCTGGGTTAATTGGAACACCAATGCATGCTGTTATAACCAATTTTGAAATGTTCTGTGCATGACTAACCAATACATTTTGTCAAACCTCAACACCATAGTACATTTGGGAAGGTTGATCCCGGCAGATCCACCTGTCTCGCCTCATCTGGCCATAGCACAGGGCCCCAGCACATCTGGGACCCAACCTGGAACTGCCCCCTCCACTGGTCCTGCACCACCCTTGGGTGGAATTGCCTCAGGGGACAGGGCCCTCTCCGAGCACAGGCGCAGAGAGGAACCGCTCACCCACATGAAGTTCCCGGGTATGATGTGCAGTGTCATCCTCTCAGAGTTGGATGTACGCTTGTACCAGATTGAGGGCAGACTGGAGCACTTCGAGGGGCAGCCTGCTCCTGTTGTCCAGTCCCCAGCACAGCCACCTTCGGGGCCATGAAGTTGCAGTGGTGACTACCCATGGGTGGGGATCTCAGTCCCACTGTATCCATTTGGGAGCTCATGGGCCTCTGACTCCCAACCACCCTCCCCGTCCAAGGTGTTTATCCCTTCATGTGTCATATACCACCCCTGTCTGCTGTCTTGTGTGTCTTGTCTGTCTGCAAATGCAACCTATCATAACCAACCTACCTCCCAAAATATACCTATAGCCCGTTACCATTATTCCACTATCACCTTAAAAAAAGGGCATCTGTTCTGCAAAAAAACATTGCGTCATGTATAGCTCTACATTTCGCGCCCATGTACAGTGATATAAATCAATCTCCCCTTAAATTGGTCCACAAATATATGTTGTCAACACCCCTTGCTGTGTGGTGTGAGGCTGTAAATTCCAAATTTTAAACATCATTCACAGCTGTTGCTGCAGAAGAAATGCAGAGCTATGGTCCATTCTTACACCCATCCAGCACATCCCTAGCTGCTTTTCCTAATGTTTTACCCACTACTTGTCTCCATTTCACCACTTTGCTATTTTTCTTTTATTGAAATTAGCATGAGTTCAAGTGGGAATAAGCAGCACTAAGGGAAGCCAAAGGCAGTAAGCGCCTCTTGGCATCACTTAGCATTGCTCAAACCCATGCAAACCCATGTACAACTGCTTAAAAATGCTTTAATCATTCTGTATCAATCAGCCCCTATTCTGCCCAGCAAAAAAAAAAAAAAACAGCTCTGGTAGGTCTTGAATGCGGGACCCTGTACACTACAGTTACAGAAATATACCCCTATGCCATACAAGTGCTGAGATTTGCTCATGCTTTTCAAAATATATCATGCATTATGGTCATTTAACATTAGTGAAAAAAGTCACCACTACCAAGTCTTCAACCCAGGACCCGGTGCACTATCATCACAGAAACATACCACTACACCATCAGAGCTGTGCCATTTCATAATGTTTTTGTAAATATATCATGCATTATGGTCATCTAACATAAGGGAAATAACTGTGGAATTTGTAGTGCTATTGTAGATATATATATATATATATATATATATATATATATATATATATATATACATATATATATGTGTGTGTGTGTGTATGTGTGTGTGTGTGTGTGTGTGTGTGTGTGTGTGTGTGTGTGTGTGAGTGAGTGTGTGGTGTGTGTGGAGTCATACCTTTCAACCTGTTAAATCTGGACAAAGCCATTAAAGAAAAGCTGGAGAAATGGCCAAACATAGGGGCACTTAGAATGTTGATAGAATGACCTTTTGTACATTACTATGGATTGTCATGAATAGTGTGTGGCCTGCAGCTGACATGCTGATAGTTATATATTGAGTTATATTTATTACAATGGTCTTGTGAAATAAGTTTTATTGTCATTTATATGTAAAGGTCAAGCATAGCTGAGTGGGTTGGCACAGCACGGCACGTTGCTCAGCAATCCTTAAATGAAAATAAAGAGGTATACATAGCAGTTTAACAGCAGATCTTCATTGGTTGAATGGTTAGGACACTGGAACTTGTACATGAGGTGCAAGGGTTGAATACTAGCTATTCAACTTTTTACACATGATAGGGAAATGTTGTAAATGTATTGTATTTCTTTTGTATACATTGAAGTATGTTAACTGTGGTGGTCCAGCCTGACCAGAAGCCTATTTGCAGTGGAGAACCAAGTATAAAAGCCCCAGTTACATACAAGCATCCAATGCAGTTTAGTGACAGGAACAGATAACGTAGTGAAATGCATATGTTTACGAGATATAATAAAATAGTGTCAATGGAGGTATGACATGAAATCCTCCATGCAAACACATGTCCCAGACAGTACAGTCACACCCCAAAGTAATGTAACAAAAGCATGTAGGGGGAATGTCATGTAAATTAAAATATGTACACTTAATATATGTCAGTAAGGACTAATGTGCAATCCATTAATTGTCTAGAAATGAAAACTGAGCAATGCTTAGCAATGTATAGCTCTGATAGCATTAAGTCCAGCTAAGTGGATTTGCACACTGCTTGGTATGGAGACTGGCCTTGGTGATATTATGATGATAATGTTGTAGACAGACAGTGGGGTGAGACATTGCCATTGCTCACCCATCCAATGTCTGTGCTTGAAAATGAGGTGGGAGTAGGGTGTCAGCCACCCGGACATAGATCAGCACCAGGATCAGCTGAGATTCCGCATGGCCGTGCACATTCACACTCCCATAGTGACAGTATTACCAGCAGTACTGAAGGGAGGGTGCTGTCTACACCACAACTGAGCAGGCCATGGGTATGTGGTCATGACTGGTCCCATCAGGGACACAGATCCAGCAGACAGCAGCCACTTTCAGGGAGTAGTACTGCATGTGGTCTTGGGAATGGTGGTGCCAGTGGGACTCCTGGCAGAACCAGTTCCCATGTCCATGGCCAGAGATGGTGAACTTTACATCCTGCCATGTACGGTTGACGTCTGTGTCCAACACACCGCTGTGTAGGGCAACCATATGGCTTGACTGCCTGCATGCAAACACTCGCACATCTCTATCACAGGCAGGTCACCACACACAAATACACATAGACACACACACACACACACACACACACACACACACACACACACACACACACACACAGACACATAAACACACAGCTCCTCTGCATGGCCCAGTTGAACACCACCCCTCCAGACACACACACATAGAAACATACACGATGCCAACCATATGGCCCAGCCTAGGTCTCATGCAAACCCACACCACACCCTGTGCATGTAATGATACCTGTGCCACATCCCTGATATCCATACCATCGATGCATGGACATGCTAATATGGGTCTGATGCACAGGGTGAATATAGTACAGTGTAGTAATGTAATGCTGTGTAAATTGCTGTCTGCTGGCAATTGTTATGGGAACATAGGGAAGTGTATGTACCTTTTTAGCCATGCTGCATTATTGCTGTTAGTACTGCTGATGGAATGTTTTCTCACATACTGTATTCAGTTGTTGTTCCAGGTGTCTGTGTGTCTACAAGCTGTGGGCCTGTTGACATTACCAATGATGAGTATGGCAGAGTGGAAACACAGTGACCTTTTAATAGCCAGGGTACAGTGGTATATGTACATGTTTACCAGGTGTGTACGCATGCAACAGTGTGTGAGGGGCACTGGGGGCAGACAGTGTGACCCTTCATACATACCCCTTGACACAGCAAGCTAGCTTTCATACATGTCACCAGGGTGTTCTGTAGTACCAGCGGCTCATACATACAGGGGAGGTTACTTGAGTACTGGCACTAGTTCCCCCACAAGCCGAGTCATTACTTTACCATAGCAGATTCACCTATC
>NC_056727.1:845627291-845672291 GCF_019279795.1 Protopterus annectens | reverse complement strand
CCATTAACTGCCCATTTAAAGTAATACCATGGGGAGGGAATCAACAGGCCTTAAAATGGTGTAACCAACATACTCAACAACCAGAGGGGATATGCTTCCCACGCAGTACTACAGTTGCCAGTATGGAGATTAGAACCCCTACTTAGCTAATTATTTGTACTATAGAATTACACAGTTATTGCACATGTCACAGAGCTTATAGGACTGAAGAGTGCATACAGGTATGTCTAAGGTGAATGACATCTGCGGGCCTTGTAAAGTGTGGTGATGGGAAGTGTACTGGGTGGAGCACTCCTCAAAATAGTATAACCTACACCCACCAGAGATATGGTTCACACACACACACTTACATTGGGCAGAGATTAGAACCCCTGCCTTTCTAGTTAATGGCACTACAGTGTGCCACAGTTATTGCACGCACCACAGAGCTTATAAGGCTAAGGGCTGTCCACAGGTACTTCTAAGGTGAATGACATCAGCAGCCCTTGTAAAGTATAGCAATCGGAAGTGTACTGCGTGGCAAAGGCCTCAAAATACTCTAACCTACAAACATATACACTTACAAACAATTATACACACACATTTGCCAGAACTGAGATTAAAACCCCCTGCCTATCTACTTATTTTTACTATAATTTTATGTAATTATCATACGTGCCATGGAGCTGATATGCCTGACAGCTGTCCAAAGGTACTTCTAAGGTGAATGACATCAGCAGGCCTTGTAATGTAGGGCAATGGGAAGTGTACTGGGTTGAACATACCTGTAAATGCTGTAACTCACACCTGCAGAGAATATGGCTCTCAGCCAAAGACACACACACACACACACACACACACACACACACACACACACACACACACACACATGCACACTATTGAGTTTAGAACCCTTACTTATCTAGTTATTTGCACTACAGTGTTATGCAGTTATTGCATGTGCCACAGAACTTATAGGGTTGAAGAGTGTCACAAGGTACTTCTATGGTGAATAACTTCAGCAGCACTTGTAAAGTATGGCAATGGGAAGTGTACTGGGTGGCAAAGACCTCAAAATACTTTAATTTACAAACTTACAAACACTTACACACACACGCACGTGCACACACACACACACACACACACACACACACACACACACACACACACACACACACACACACAGACACACACACACACACATATACACACACACACACATTTACCAGAACTGAGATTAGAACCCCTGCCTATCTAGTTATTTGTTCTATACTGTTCTGTAGCTATTACATACACCGTGGAGCATACAGAGTGGATGGCTGCCCAAATGTACTTCTAAGGTGACTGACATCACCAGGACTGCTAAAGTAGAGCAATTGGAAGTGTACTGGGTGGGAATGTCCTAAAACTCTTTAACCTACAAATACGCACACACGTACTCGCAAGCACACACACACACTTACATTTCCCAGGATTGAGATTAGAACCCCTACCTATCTAGTTATGTATACTATAGTGTTATACAATTATCACATGTGCTACAGAGATTATAGGGCTGACAAGTGTCCAAAGGTAACTGTAAGGTCAATTACATCAGCAGATCTTGTAAAGTAGGGTAATGGGAAGTGTACTGAGTGGGAAAGACCTCATAATAGGTTAACCTACAAACACACACACACACACACACACACACACACACACAAACACAAGTGATGTCATATTACAACCCCTACCTCAGTACTATTACACTATAGAGGTCATATTCATGCTAGCACATGTGACTGGTTTCAACTGGTATGCAACTGTTTGCAGCAGGACATCACTCTATGCCTTTCAGGGTATCCCTGTCTATGACTCAGCCTTTGTGTGTGTGTCTCCCTATGTCTCTAGCTCTATCACTGTCTGTCTCTGTCTTCCCCATGTCTATGAGTGTGTATGCTTGCAATATTGTTATATGTTGTCCAAATATATGTCTGTGTATCACACGCAACAGATGCAGATATGTCACATGTGGGCCACCTACAGCTAGCTGAGGGTAATCCTGTCTGATAGGTGTGGGTAGAGACAGGTAAGGTGTACATAGCTGTCTGTATGCAAAGACATCTATGCACAATACAGTGATATAGTCCGATGTGGGTTTAGATGTGGGCTGTAATTCTCTAAGCATAGGAGCATGCCCAATATGACCTTCTATAGTAAGAATAGGTTTCCATTCCAGAGTTAGTTGTATTCCAGTCCGGGGTTTTGTGTGCTACAGCCATACCTCTCAACTTATTAGTGAAGGGAATCGGGAGATACCATGCCAAACTGGAGGGGGGGGCAATGACCCAAACATAGGGAGATACTGTAAATATTGCTTTTATTAATGTGGGAAGTTGCTAGTGTAACAGAACTTGTTTTAGCAGACATTGTCTGACATATATGACGTCTGACACTGAAATGTATTGTGTCATTACTTACTGACAGAAATCCTCAGATCATCACAGTGATTGACCTGAGGTATACGAGATGTATGATGCACAGACCAAAATTATGAGCCAAACTATATGCATTCTTGCCCAATCCGGCCAGCTGAGAGGTGTGGCTATAGCCAATTGGCTGATGAAGCTGTGTAAACAGTCCAGCACCTCGGTGATATATTGGCTGGGGATCACTTGCTTGTGTGTTATTCTTCTTACCTGAACAGTCATATCCTGGTGTGACTCATACCTCTCAGCTGTACAGTTTTTGCAGAATGTCCAGATGTTTGTCTCATAATTTTGTCCATTATTCATAAAATTGTGGTTTTCTGGCAAGTCAGAGGCATTCATGCTAATGCAAACCTGTTATTCTATCACCTTTCTAAGTTTGTGAGAGCAATATTTAAATATCGTCCCTATTTTGGGACTTTGTCCCACTTTTACTTATGACCTTGTCCAGCTGTCTTGCTCTAAGAGGTTGAGAGGTATGGGTGTAGGTACAGTGTGCATTCTACTGAGCAGAGATGTAAATTACATGTGTGGTATATTCCACATAGCACTGTGATTTCCAGGTGTGTCAGTGGCAGAGCAGTATACAGTAATGTGGTGATCCAGTGACAGTCATATGTTCATAGTTTGATAAGTTGATATGAGGTCACTAGGCTATTGGCCCTGATACCCTTATAACCCTTGCAAATGATAGTGTAGCTCATAATAGGACATATCAGCACCCAGACCCTCTATACAGCAAGGACGCAGGTAGAATCACAGGACTGTATTTTTTGTTTTCCATGCACCTATACAGGGAGCACTTCACAAGGGTTATTGAGGCACTTGGCTTGATGTGGATAGAGAGTGTATTCCATGGATGGGGGAGCCTGTGGGACACGTATCTGTCATGCCAACAAGCCCTATTGATATCACAGACCAGATCAATGCTGCGCCTAAAGGTTGATCGAGTGGGCCTTGACTTCCAGATGTGCAACAGTCCCATTAAGTCAGGTCTGGATTGCTTTACATGCCAGATAGAGGTCACCTCTGAGGAGTCTGTATAAAACTGAGTAGAGGGACTGTGCTGTTAGCTTATCTGTGTAGGGTAGGTGTTTGGGGTCCTGGATTCTTCCAGTGAGTGAACTCTGTGGTCTCTCCAGCTGCTGCCTCTGCTTTGTAAGGTACATGACAAAGGGGGTGCTGTACAAAATAATTCACCTTATGAGGTATTTGGAGTTTGCCAATGTCCCTGTTAATGGGGTCCAAGATAATCAATGATGATCCATAATGATGATACCTCAGATGGTTTGTGTTGCTATGTTATTATGAGGCTACATGTTGACCCTAGTTGTCAACCTGTCACAGACTGACATCTGTACACACCCACATATGACAGTCAGACACAGGCCCACACATGAGAACAGGGTGTTAATACTGCTCTTGCAAACAAAGACAGCCGGGAGACCAGTTTGTTATAAGGTTTCTTTTTCTTACGGGTATGATGTCTGCTTCTCCACTGTCTGCCAATAATGTTTTACATGAACCTTTCTTGTTTGACACATAGTTTGGCAAGCAAATGCAATGTCAGAACAAGCAAAAGAGCTATACTTGGCATACTTGTGGTCCTTCTGTGACAGCCTGTCATTCCAGGGGTATGGATGGTGGCCAGTGACTTGTCAGTGCTGACACAGTAAAGTGGCAGCCATTTAACATCTGGCTGTACACTGACTTTCAGGTACCTGCTGTCCTACTAGGCACTGTGTAAGTTACTCCGAGCTGTGAACTGTCCATATGTGTGTGTCCCTGTCCCTGACTTGTCCAGCTTTCCTGCAGTGACAGATATTGATTTCTGGACAGTGTGTACAACTTCTATCATAGGTGTAGCTGCATACACAATAGTTGGCACAGAAGGTGTTGGAACATGGACTATGCCAACCACAGTACTGTACCTAGGCCATTAAACCACAACAGCCAAGAGTAAGTGTTGCCCACCTCCTGACAGTATTAAGCACGCATATACATAGCTCATTGACCCCTGCGTATTATGGACATGTGACAAGTTATCATGTTGACTGGGACAGTTCTGGGAATGTGTGCTCTGCTGCTATTACCCTACAAACATACATGTTACTGCATTTCTGTGGAGACATGGGTGTGTTGGGGGGGCATACCTGTCAACTGTGCACATTTGCACAGACTCTGCAGATGTTGGCTTTGCTTTTTGATTCCATTTAGTATTGTGTTGTGCCTGTGTTGGAGAATACTGGCATATCACTAAAGACTAGAGGTTAGGATGTAATGGCAGACATTTGAGTTTCAGACTTCCTACCCTTTAGAGACTTCATGCAATTACAAGACCTGCTGTGATACTACTGTGTAAGTATGCAAGAGGACTATTTCATCATTGTCCCTATTTTTGGGCCTTTGCCAGACATTTCTTAATGGTTTTCTATGGCTGACTTGCTGGGAGAGGCTGAGGGATAAGTATGGGACCCGAACATTGACATTCATGCATGGAATCTATGATTCCCCAGTTTATTTGTCCCCCACAAACACTGCAGTGAGTTTTTTCACCTATGGGACTACTGCATACTCTGCAGAAGCCAGTATTGGGCAGACATTTCCTGTTGTCTCACACAGCTGTCTGTTGTCTGCTGCTATCCTGGTAGGCCACCCCATTCCCTTGTATACATGCAGCAATACCTGAGATATGCTACCAAAATGTGCTACTACATTCATCTATTGTTAAGAAGAGTGATTTACCTTGTGCCTGCGGCAGTTGTGAGGACAGTGGTTAAGGGCTGACTCTATCAGATGCACGCAGTGAAAGGCCTATACATGGTAAGGTACAGGTAGTATGATGTGTGTGGCATCCATTTTACTGTGTGTGTGAGACACCTGTCTCCAACTTGCACACACAGTAAAATAGATTTAGTCCCTAGGGTGTCAGTGTATGTGCTATGCATTGCCTCTTTGCCAAGGCCAGGTCATACTGGGCATGTCTACTTCTGCCTACAGGGGCAGGCTCAGGAGGGTTCCTCCTCCATGTCCCCCTGTGTCTGTGAAGCCCTTAGCAATAGTGGGGGGCTGTGTGCAGCTTAAATGTGATGTTCCTGCTGTAGCTGATTCTGCAGGATCATATTGTGTAGCATGGCACATACTATGAGCATGTGTGCGCATGTGACTGGAGGGTACTGCAAGGCTCCAACAGATATGTTGAGGCAGCAGAACCATGACTTGAGCATCCCAAACACATGCTCTATAATGTTCATAGTTTGTGCATGTGCCTCATTATGGCATTCTTCAGTGGGTGTGTGCATTTCTGATGGGTGCCATCATCCATGGTTCCAGTGCATAGCCAGCATTCCCCACAAAATGGCCATACAGGATGTCCTCCCTAGCAAATGCCTAGTACAGCTGTGAGGTATCCCAGATGTGGGAGTCATGCACACACATTCATGATAATGCCCTGGGCATTGCACACAATCTGGCAGCTGATGGAGAGATAGCCCTTGCGGTTGACATACACTTACCATCTTCACAGGGTGGTGCTTTGATGTGAATGTGAGTGCAGTCTATGGCACCCAATAGCTCTGGGTAGTCTGATATATGGTGGAAGAGATGCATATTGCTGCTCCTGTCTTCAGGGGTGCTGGGGAAATAAATGTGCTCACCAGCATGTGGTAGCATGGCATCCATGAACTGGTGGAGTACCCTGGATGCAGATGCCTGTGAGACCCCAATGATGTCGCCAGTAGGTCTTTGGAAAGTACCTGTAGCTAGTATTCTTAAGGCTATACATTCCTTGGTTTCAACTGGGATGGGTTCCCCTCTGTTGGCTCTGGGTCTGAGGTGAGGCCGGCAAGAACTTGATGAGTTGTTGAAGTATGTCCATATCCACCATGTAGCACTCTAGCATCTCCACATGTAGCCCCTGGAAGGTTACCCTGGGTCTGAACACTCTTCTCCTCATCAGTCTGGTCTGGTTGTTAGCATTATCCTCATCACCACCCTCAGTCTGCAGCACATACAGATGTAGCAATGCAGCAGCAGCCCCTATCATTTTGTCAGTTAAAATTCGCAATTGTCTACACCAATGGTGCAGAGTTTATGCAAAAAACTAGACTGAAAGATGTTTGTATACTTTATACTGGTGTGCTGCAGATGCTGCCTGTGTGATTGGCTGACTATGATACATTCCACCTGCCAGCTATATTATTGCAGTATTTCAATGGGCCACTGTGAGTGGCAGAGTCTGAATTAGTGATTTGTAATTAATTTCCATTATTCTGCTATTTCCTTTTTTATTTTTCTCTGTTTCCGCTGTGTTTAAGCCCCATGGCACACCACGCAAACCCACAGAACTAGTGTAAATATTGCTGAGCAGAAAAGACCCTTCCCTGGACTTGAACATGCTTATCATTTCTTGAACCAGCTAAGCACAGCTAAGCAGCCTCAGACATACCCTCTTGCTAAGCTGTGCTTAGCTGTGTGCAAATAGGAGTTGCAGAGCTCCAATGCACTTACACCAAGCATGACACACCCACTTTTTATGTCAGCTGCTTCTTCTACATAAACCACCACATTATAGCTCCTACGCAGTTAGGTACCCGCAGACACAGTCTCACATTTTGCTATTCAATAATGTTAGCTCATTTGCATACTCCTACTGGCTTATACCTTAGTTACACCACTACACTGGAGCCTATGTCCTTAGCAACCACTGTTACCATTTATTGTTATGAGTCTGCATGCTGCCCACTATAATGGCAAAGTTTACTTTTCACATTTAATTGACTTTTTACTGATTTTTTTTTTATTTTCTGCATAATCGCATTTGTGCACCACTGTGCTCTGCTTAAATGGTCAAAATTGGCCAAAAATGTTTGATTATTGCAAATTTAAAAAACTTTGACATGCCAATAGCCATAGTTTGGGCCATTGGCATGCCTAATAAACATAATACATTCTTTACTTTGAGCTGTCATGCCCTTGTATTGACTTTTGCAGAAATGCACAGGGTTACTAACCAAATACATTTCTGCTGCAGACACGGCTCCAACATGGATGCCTGTCTGCTTGCTGTATTGCAAATTCACTTCATTTGCATGGCATTCACCAGCAAATGAGGTGACTTGCATTATTCCATCGCAACCATGTCGGAATAGTGCTGGGAGGCTTGTCCATGCCCCCACCCTTGTTTACAGGATTGCACAGGCTCCGAACTCCATGTTCGAGCTGTGCCACTATGCTTACATGAAGATTAGCCCCATGCAAGATTTATTAAATCCCAGGGAATGTCTAAAACTAGGGAGCTTTTTGTATTGTCTTGGAAATATTTTATTGTTTTATGACTTCCAACGTCTGCCAAAGATCTGAGGAAAAGCACTTGTCTATGTATTTTTATGGATAGATGCTAAATGCTACCAGCTGCCATAAATGGTTGTTTTGGGGCCTGAGAACTTGGAGTCAGATGCTGATGTCATTCTGCAAGTTATCTGAGCAGTAATAGTTGAGATATTAATTTAAGAAGTCTCTTAGAGAGACACAGCATTCTGTATTCAGTCTTGGACCTGGCAACAACAAGAACCATTCACAACACTTTTGCCTTGCTCAGTAAGTAAGTTAACTAGGGTATAGTAATTCTCTTAGATATAGTCAGGAATATAGAAAATCATAGTTAGATATATTTCTTTATTTATTTGAAACTGTCCTGCAATGTTGCTTAAATATTTCCCTGTGATTTTGAACTCTGATGTCACTGTACATATATATTTAGTATTGTCTTGTTCTTTTAATATTTATTATTAAATATATTTAAACTTCTCATTGTGGCTGATTTGTCTAGAGATACTTAAGTTCTGAGAGTACTTGCATATTTATTTGGTGACATTATGGGCCAGTCCTAATAGCCCTGCTCTTGGTCAAACTACCATTTGTATCAATAGTAATATTACAAAGTAATATTTGACATAATTTCTTAAGGGCCTTAAAGTAGCTGGTAAGGAGTGACAGGTGGCAGTGGAAACTATCTTATAGTCTGGGCAGAAGGAGGCGTAGCTAGTAAGCCTGTGCCAACCTTCCCCAGATGTGTGTTTGTGTGTGTATGTGTATGTACGTAAATCAAACCTCAAAGAGTGTGTGCATCAGCTTGATGCAGAGAGCTGTATCTGGAACTACTGTGTGTGTACTTGTCATCCTCCCAATGTGCATCCCCCACTGTTGCCAGTGGTAAGGACTGATGACTAGTCCTGTAGTGGGGCGTCACAATGCTAAAACATTTTAACAGCATCTGCAGCTTTAAACCTATAATCTTTCTTTTTAACACACATTAGCATTCTATTATCAATGCTGACAATTTCTATAAAATGCTGTTGTTCCATAATAACTTCCTTAAACATCATGTTTAATATCTCTATTACATTCCTATTAACTTTAAAGCATTTTATCTTTTTTTGAGGAGTGCTGTAAAATGCTTTCTGCCTTTCATTTAACACTGAAGTATCAGCTGAACAGAATGTTAAATGCTAGCATAATAAAAAAGGTGGATAATTTAATTGATGGACTTAAATTCAGTTAAGACATTTCTGTCGAGGCAGAATAAATAAGGTGAGCTGATGTTGCAGTGGTGGCTGTTCTTTCACAAGCTGTGACTGTAACTGCTATGTGTTAAACTTGCTACTTGCTCTGTACATGTGAATGTATAAGAGTGCTCCTCTATTTCCGTACAATGTACTTCTTTATGATAATTTCAACAATAACATCTTGATACCCTGTCAGTAACCATGCACCATAATCTGTTGTATATAAATCACAACAGCTGAAAACCTTATTTCAGTGTGATGCCTCCCCTCCCTTTTTTCTGCTGAAAAGTTTACAGTTGTAGTGGTTTCCTGATAATTAAGCATGAAATGACAGGACTTTCAAAAGAACCATACCAGCTCCTAGGCCTAGATGCTAGATCAAAGAACTGCATTTTCTTAAATATGGTACTACTTAAAATCCACTTACAGTTAAAAGCAGATTTGATATATTATCCTGGTTTTCATCATTTGCTCAGTGTAAATGAAATTATACTTATTATTTCTTTCTATATAAGACCCACAAAATGCATTTTTATTCACTCAAAGATCCCTTCTTCAACCATATCTGTCACAAATGTATAACCCTTCCTTACATCACTTCAGTGGCATAGTTAGTGGATGGCAAGAGGGGTGGTCCACCTCAGGTGGCACTTTTTAATTAATGAGAAGCTGTTTTTTTTGGCCTGGTGGCTGATGCAGAAAGGCGGAAGTCAGGTGGTACCATGGTGGCTTTCGTTGGTTGAGTTGCACACCATGATGCATGCATGCACACACACACACACACACACACACACACACACACACACACACACACACACACACACACACACACACACACACACACACACACACACACACACACACACACACACACACACACACACACTCAGCAGCAGCAGGCCAGCAGGCAGCCCTTTGACAGTTGGCAGTGTGGGAAAATAGTGAGAACACAGGCCCAGGAAGAAGAATATATGAAAAAGGACAGGTAGTGCTACAAGAGTGATTTATTGTTATCTTCACATAAATGGAAGCTTTTTTATGGCAGCAGCTTAACACTTTATCAGAAGAAGGCTTGACTGCTCAGAGCTTTCATAGACTGACATGCATTCTTTAGAAAATTAGATCTTCATTTTTTATGCAAAAAGCACTGTCATTCAGATTAACAATACATAGTTGTAATAGAAAAGTATATGCATTGAGCACAGTAAGTAATACAGTCCATTGCCATTTTAATTGAAAACAAGAATTCGATAAAACAATAAACTTCACATAAGCTTTGCAGGGTAAAATCAAGTAGTAGGTATCTGCAATGAGCTTTTCCCTTAACAGCCTAATATCAAATGGCTATAATGCTTGAATTCAAAATGTTTGGAACATGCATAGGCAATAGTTTACCGTTTAAAAAATGTGTAAGACAAACAGATAGCTGAAATACCTGTTAAGTGATGGAAAGTAGATAATGTAATATAGAAGAACAGTGTCCCACAAATAACAGATTTTAAAGAAGTATACCGGACAGATGTACAGTGGGTAGTAATCTGACCTTGGAATTAGTAATAGAGTGATGCTCTTCTTTAAGGTACCCAGCCTTGAACCTACCAATCCTGTATTCCATAGTTTGAAAGGCCTATGTATTACCAATGGAGAATTTTGCCACATCAAAAACAAGAAAATTATCTCTTTACTGATGACACTGCCTCACTGGTCAGTAGATGTAATAATCTGTAAGCGGTTGAAAGAAGCCCAATGATTTTAGACTGCCCTTCTTCAAGATGCAAATTGAAAGAAAGGTAGAGCTAAGATAGTTTTAATTGCATGTACTATAACTTATGCTGAAAGATTTCCCATTTCTTGGGATTTTTTTTTCAATAATAATTCTTTATTACTTTTACAATTGTTCATACACATATTTGAGTGTGATATACACAGGTAGTTTCCAAACAATACTACAAAAAAACAATCCTACAACATATGTACACTATATACCTTAATGCTTTCATTTTAACACAAAAAAAATCTGAAGAGTCTAGACAATAGGTTGTCTGACAAGAGTACCAGAAAAATATGCATTTAGTTTTATCTGTTTTAACATTAAACTTTTTTGAAGTAAACCAGTTATAACTGAGGATAATATGTTGAAGGAGATTGAATGTATTCACTATACTGAATTGCTCCACATAGGAAACAAAAAAATCATCTGTGTAGAGGAATATCCTGATGAAGAAAAAGTTAAGGGGGTAGTGATTTAATGGATAATAAAAATATTAATTGACTAAGGACAGAGATTTTGGGTACTGTACTGTGAACAGACAGAGGAAGGAGGCAGCATGTTCAATTCAAACCATATAGCAGTTAGCAATGTAATCTGAGATCTAGTTGCTGGTCTCAGCTGTAAGATTTAGTTCTGTAAGCTCTCTATGAAGAAATATGTGGGATACATAGCTTAAAGCCTTTCACATGTCAACAAATAAAAATCCAGGCAGATGTTCATAGGTCCATACTCTTGTAGAAGATATTAGCTGTTGAGAAGAGGTTGACTAATTTACAATGTGTTTCCTATAGCTCATTTTCTTCGTAACATAAACCTTTGGGAGTAAATATGTTCTATTATTTGAAATGAGCCCTTCATTGTTTCATGGATGAGTTCTACTAGGAGAGGAAAAAGTGAGATAGATGAAAAACATCTTTGACTTTTATAATGGGAATAATTGCAGAAGACTTCTCAAACACAGAGAAGATTCTTAAAGTGATGGATTATTCTAAGATGTCAGTAAAGGAATGAAAATTAAGGTATTACAAAGATATATAAGCATGGTGTAGAAATCATTTGCTCCTGTCATGGCATAATAAAGCACATTCTTTCAAATCTTGTTTGTTTTAGTAAAATGAGGTGAAAAAAGAATGAAAATGACTGAATAGGTATTGGATAAAGTAGCAGAGATGAGAAAGTTGTCAGATGCTATATATGAGCAAGAATTTTGAGTACTGGGCAAAGGAGGTGGCAGCAAGAGATGGGTCACAGCAGGGTTCGCCTTGGATGTTAAAGGAAGCTAATAAGGATTTGTGCATATATCCAGCTAAATAATTTACTTTTCTGAAGCAGTTTGGGGGTTATGAAACAGTGTTTTATTTGTTGCTAAAGCTCTTTACATTTGCTAAGTAGTGTTTTCTACATAGTTCAGTCATTTGTAAGCTAGGTTCTTTTAAATATAGTCCACACATTTTAAATACAGTAGAATTCTCATCAGCAGCCTACTATGTGCTTTATGTATCATGTGTGAATGTCAGTAAAAAGAAGTAAATGAAATGGTGCAACCAAATGAGGCAGTAAAAAGCTACAAATAAAGTGCTTCAAAAAGTGTTGTGATTCATATATACACATGCAATACCTTGCATAATTGATAGCATGTCTGCATAAAATGAGTAGCATGTGGGAACTTTGAGTGTTATATGTTGGAAAGATCTCAGGAATGACAGCTGCCTATATTTAGGACAACGGCCAAACAGCAGGACAGATTTTAAATATTGCTTTTATAACTAGAAAGCTGCTTGAATAACAGGTTTCTTGATAGCATGCATTTTCTGAAGGACATGAAGTCTAAAACTCAAATGTCTGTCATTATTTAGTGACTTCAATGAATAATAACAGTGGGACAAAGGCCAAACAGTAAGATGGATTTTAAATATTGCTTTTATAAATGTAGAAGGCTGATAGAATATCAGGTTGTATTACTAGCATGCATTTTCTGAAGAAGAGGGAGTGGCTGTAATTATTTAGTGATTTCAATCACCAGTGCTTAGTCAGAAAACCACACATTTTATGAGAAACAGATGAAACATATGAGGCAAAAATCTGGACAGCTGAGAGGTATAATGGATTGGGGGAGTGGATTAGTGGATGTGTTAAATTAAAATGTAATACAGCTCCAATGCATAAATGTGTTTTGGCTTAATGGCTTTTTTAAAAAAATGACCTTTTTGGAGAAACAGGTGGTGAATTTCACTTAATAAATAATGACAATAATTAGAATTTTAATGGACTACAAAAATACATATGATTTCAGGTTTTCTTATTCTTTCTCATGAGAAGTGATGACTGATTCACCTTTCAGCTGGTGGGATTTTGCAGAATGTCCAGATTTTGCCTCATATTTTTTGGTCTATTCCTCATAAAATCTGTGGTTTTCTGCAAAATCACTGATTACTGAACTCACTAAAGAATGATATACAGTTGAGTTTCAGACTTCATATCCTTCTAAAATATATATATAGACACAAATCCTGCTATTCAAGCAGCTTTCTTAGTTTATAACAGCAGTATTTAATACCTGCCCCTATTTTTTTATCTTAGTCTACCCCATTGTTTTAAGCTTTGTCCAGATTTCTTGCTCTAAGAGGTTGAGAGGTATGTAAGAGGAATGACAAAGAGGCAACATTGTGGGGTATCCTGCTACCATTGCTGCCAATAGTGGTTACTGCTGTAGTTGTACAGGGCAGATATGGACTTTGTTGCCTATTTTATGAGAGGAAGAATAGATATGAGTTCTTGAGTCATCAAGGCTGTTTTTAATTATTATTTCTTGACTATGTCTACTGATTAGAGTAGACTTTCAATGAATGCTACAGTTTTTTTTTGGGGGGTGGGGCTTAGAGGATGAAAGAAATACGAATTTTTAATTAATCAAGGCTGTTTTATGTATTATTTGATTCTTTTTTACTGATTGGACTTGAACTTTCAATGAATGCTACTCTATTTAATAGAGTATTCACAATACTTTGCTTTAATTAAACAGTCCACATCATCTGGCAGCTAGCAGCTGACTTAGAACTTGTGCAGACTGGGGGAATCCGATTGTTTAACAGGCAGGAAGAAATATGAAGTTTCAATGAATGAGAAAGCATATAAACACAAATCAGGATAAAGTATCCCCTTCAAAGAAGCAGAAAATCCAATAGTCACATAAGGAGGATACACCAGGACAATCGAAGCCAACCAATATCCGAATAAAAGCTTTATTACAACAAAATAAAGATGAGTGAGCGCTTTCACGTCTCCTGGACGTTTCATCAGACTTAATTAACCATCACTACAATATAACTTTATATAATAACAGAATAGCTCCTATTGGAGAACCAATATAACATTCAATCTAAGACAATTAATTATTAAAAGAGAAATGCAGTGTAGATGAATCACTTTGTTGCTAGTAAGTGCTGCTTAATTTCTTTAGTCAACATAAAAACATATACAAAGAATAACTTATATATATAATTACAAAAGTTCCTATGCATATCAAAATTTAATACAAAAACATATGAAATATAAGCATGTAGAAAACTCATGCTAATAAAACCCTTTAAAAATAAAATTTTATGGGTTTAAAAACTTACTATTTATGTTTAAAAGGCCTGTCTGCCAAAAAAGGTCTCAGAGAAATTTTATCATTAAGGCCATGACCTCTATCCGCTGCTAACTTGAGTATCCATTTAATCTCTCTCTTCTCCACATTATTACGTATGCAGCCTAACCTTTCAGTACTATAGACATGTTCCAATACTAGGAAACTAAAGGTATGTGTGCTATCTCTATGTAGCACATGATAAGCTAGTGCATTGGTCTCATCCTCTTTATTGATGGCATAAATATGTTCCCTAATATGCTCCCTTAGAATTCTAGTGGTCATGCCTACATAGAAACATTGACATTTATTACACTGAGTTAAATAAACCACATTCCTGGTTTTACAATCGGCATACTTAGTAAACTCATATCTTTTGCCTGTATCTGGATGTATAAATTCACATGAACTCTTGATATAACTGCACTGATTACAGGTACGACATGCTTGTGTGCCTTTCCTTTGTGATATCAAACCATCATGTCTATTATGATTATAACATAGTAACCTCTTAAGAGACTTGGTGTTCTTATAACTAAAAGAGGGTCTGTCTCCTACTATTCTCATAATATTTTCATCTAATTGTAGAATGTTCCAGTGTTTTTTAATGATGTCAACTATAAAAGGATTGTTGTTAGTATAAGATATTGCTAGTCTCCTTTTACTAGTGTTAGCACGATTATCATTAGTTCTGGCTGAGGGCATGTTCCTGTTTATATATGGTTTGTCCTTCCCATCACGTTCTGTGCTAAAAAGCCCACTAAGTTCCCTCTTGTGATAGCCTCTAACTGTGAATTCATCCTCCATATTTTTAATAGCTTCTGTAAACATTAAATCATCACTAGTAATTTTTGAAAAACATGCTGCTTGGTTCTTAATAACATTCTTATACACATGTGGAGGATGCATACTGTCTCTGTGAAGTATATTATTCCTCCTACAAGGTTTACGAAATACCTCAGTTGTAAGTTTCCCTCCTTCCTTACTTATTCACACATCTAAAAATTCAATTCTAGTCAGGGATACAGTATCAGTCAATTCTAAAAATGTGGTAGTACTATTAATATATGTAATAAACTCTCGTAGGGTGGCAAGGTCCCCTCTCCAAACCAAAAAAACATCATCTACAAATCTCATGTAATATCTAATATATTCAGAATAGTTTTCATGTCCTAAAACATAAGTAGATTCCCAATATGCTAAAACTAAGTTAGCATATGAATTGGCACATGCTGTGCCCATTGCTACTCCCTTAACCTGAAGAAAGTAGTTACTATGAGAAGTAAAAACATTATTGGAGAGGACTAAATCCAGTAACATAGTAATCATAATAATCTTACTATTGGACATCCCTTTCTGTAATAAAAACAATCTCAAGTATTCTATACCCACATCATTAGGTATACTCGTAAATAGAGCTGTAACATCCAGAGTGACTAAATAGTCTGAGTCCTTTACTTCATCTACCCTATTATGACAAGCTAAAGTTTCTAAAAAATGTTGTGTGTCTCGAAGTATAAAACCAGTTTCATCTACTATTGGTCTAAGTTGTTTCTCCAAAAATATAGAAATACTTTCTGTGAGCCATCCTTTTCCCGAGACTATCGGTCTAAATGGAGGGTCATACAAATTCTTATGAATCTTAGGAAGAACTCTAAACACTGGAACCAAAGGTTTCTCAACTAAAAAATATTGATATAAATTTTCATCTATTATATAACATATCAACATATCATAATGGTTGGCATGCATTGTTTTAATAAGCTTATCTAGACAAACAAAATCGAGTTTAACATATGTATTAGTATCAGATAATAATTCTATAACTTTATTGTCATAATGTATTCTGTCTAGAACTACTGTGGCTCCTCCCTTATTGGCAGGTCTAATAATAATAATATCAGAATTATTCTTTAGAGTATTAAGAGCTAATCTCTCTTCCTTCGTTAAATTAAAAAATTCTGGTTTGATATTATTATTTTCAAAATTCAATAAAAAATCATTAACACAAGCTTTCTCAAAACTGTCTAACAGAGAATGCGAAGGTGGTATATATACAGAAGGTTTCCTGAAAGCAAAATTCATTACATGAGTTTCATCATTCTTAAACTGTAATGCTAAAGCAATATTCCTAGTAAACTGCTTAATGTCAATAATAAGTTCACTTACATCCACACTCTGAGAGGGGATGAAAGAAAGACCTCTGTTTAAAACAGATAATTCATGTTTTGTTAAATTATATGTTGAAACATTAACTACTAAGTCCTCTGTACTGGTTTCAATGACTTGCGTTGAAACTCTAACTGACCTTCTGAAATTTTCCGTTTCCTTGTTTTGTACTGAGGACTCCAATTCAGTTTGTTCTCCACTCGAAAGGGCAGTGGAAAATGGAGGTTTGTAACCTCTTTAGTGGTATCATGAGAATTGCTCGTAACTTGTCCCATCGTCTTCCTACGAACTACTTGTTCATTATTTCCTAAGTCGTCTCTGGGCCGACGTACTATAGATGAAAACGAAGGTGTGCCTGATGACTGTTCTTCGCTATGTACTCCTGTTACAGCCGCAGTAACAGAACCGGAAGTAGATGGAGGTAATAAGGTGTAATGCTCAGTCCCTTGATTGTGAATGGGATCAGTGGTCACATCATTAGATGATCGAGTGGATGCCCTCGGCCATTGAAAGACATTCCCACTCGAAAAATCTAAACAGTCACGTTCAAGTTTTTTCTTTTTTAACAATAACAGCTTATTGTCCAAAGCTGTCATAGTAACAGTGATGTCAGAATGAAAACTATTAAGTTGATTGTCAGTGAGCAAAGATAAAAGTTGTTTCTCAAGCTCTAAAGCTTCCTGCAACTGTGTCTGTTTGTTACACTGATACTGTTCAATGAGCAATTTCATGTAGCTGTAACTAGTTTCTAGATTTAACTGTTGCCACTTAGTAAATTTGGGTAAGTTGAGCCAAAAGTAGGCATTTTAAGAATACGAAGCCCTCTAGGGACTATCTGAAATCTCAAACAAGCTTCCATATGTCTCTCCTGCCATTGAACATTTTTAATCTTAGTTAAAATATCTTCCAATTTACGCATTGTTTGTAAAGCCTCTATGTGTACAACAGTGTCTTTCTGTTTGGAAGATGTCTGAGTAAGTTCTATATAAGAAAGTTTCAAAAGAGGATTCTCTTCTAAATTCAATAACTGCGTACAGTCAAACTTCTTACGCATTTCCATTACCTCAGTTGTTACACTGGTTCCTTCTGTCATGTTCCTGTTGTGTGAAAAAAGTCCAACTAATGAGAAAGCATATAAACACAAATCAGGGTAAAGTATCCCCTTCAAAGAAGCAGAAAATCCAATAGTCACATAAGGAGGATACACCAGGACAATCAAAGCCAACCAATATCTGAATAAAAGCTTTATTACAACAAAATAAAGATGAGTGAGCGCTTTCACGTCTCCTGGACGTTTCATCAGACTTAATTAACCATCACTACAATATAACTTTATATAATAACAGAATAGCTCCTATTGGAGAACCAATATAACATTCAATCAAAGACAATTAATTATTAAAAGAGAAATGCAGTGTAGATGAATCACTTTGTTGCTAGTAAGTGCTGCTTAATTTCTTTAGTCAACATAAAAACATATACAAAGAATAACTTATATATATAATTACAAAAGTTCCTATGTCTTTGATTGAATGTTATATTGGTTCTCCAATAGGAGCTATTCTGTTATTATATATTGTAGTGATGGTTAATTAAGTCTGATGAAACGTCCAGGAGACATGAAAGCACTCACTCATCTTTATTTTGTTGTAATAAAGCTTTTATTCGGATATTGGTTGGCTTCGATTGTCCTGGTGTATCCTCCTTATGTGACTATTGAAGTTTCAATGAATGTTTCATGGTTTTATGGGGGGATGAGTTCTTAATTCATCAAAGCTGTCTTTAACTATTATTATTAGTTGAATGAATCAATGCTATTTCCTTAAGGATTTCCTGATAGTGGTTTGGTTGAAAGATCATTGTATTTTGCTTTGGTCTAATGTGCATTAATTATTTTCCATTTGCACTGGTTCCTTCCTAGATATAATTTCTATTATAGTTTTCCTCTGATGGCTTGTTGAACAGTACTTTTACATAGCATGGTATATCACAGGGAGGCGAGATAGTGAATTCAAAATAAGAATGCCACACATGGAAGGAATGAAAGACATCTATGGAATTCTCTGCATTCATAACACGCTGATGCCATTTGCTGTTCAACTGATCATTAATAGAGTACATCAGAGAAATTGCATCTAAGCGTCCGGTCCAGTCCAGATCCTAGCTTCACAGATGCTTCTTTTTATTTGCTAAAACACCTTGCATACTTTTACAGGCTGAAAATGTGAACTCTTGAAAATAAATTTAATGTTGACCCAGCATAGTCATTTTTGTTCTTGCCATTTAGTTTTGGATACTTAAGCAGTATCATACTTAAAAGTGCCATTAGCAATAAAAAGGCAGGCAACCAGTTAGCAGGCTGGACTAAATAGGTTGCTTTACCCTAGGTTTCTTATGACAGCTCTGGCTTGATATTTTACAAGGGCAATAGAGTGGTGTGGGAATTTCATATTAGTGGCACACTTTCTCAGTAAGTCATCATTCATATATTTGCCTGAGTAAGTTGCCTTTGGGTTTGCAATGACTCACAATAATGTCCATGGGGATTGCACAATATCAGCAATGCACACCTCTGAAGGCCTGTCCTTATTGCTCACAGATGCCATACATTGCTGCTTTTTATATGAAACACACTACAGACTATTGCAGAATAAATATGATGTTACTCAGTCATGCTTTATTTTTAACATGTGGGGTTGGGGGTTAGCATAATACTTAAAATACTTACCTTATAGAAAGGTGGTACAGGGCTTGATTCTCACCAAGGGAAATCGACTAGGCATAAAATTGTCCACAAGATTACTTAATTTGAGACATGGTAGATCAAGGAGTACAGATCAAAGTATGAAGCCTAGAAATTAATGCTGCTTTTGTTTAGAAACCTTTCTTTCATGCTAGGCCTTTTCACCTTTGGGTAGTTAGTGTAATGTATTTAAGCAGTAGGGCAACTAACTCATGTTGTTAAATGGACCACAAATGCACAAAATATGAAGGCAAGTCATCTTTTCAAGCACAGGAATGTTATGCTAAAATTAAAGGGTACACATTTCTATATACAAATAAATCTCTTTCAGGCAATAATCCATTCAAATTATAACACTTTCAATTGTAGCATGAAACAGTACCTTATTCTTGGCTTTTCATTTCAATATCCCTGTTACTGTCTGATATTGCCTGAGTCTTGTATTTTAGGCTTCCACTTTTCTGGCTTTGTCTTTGTTTAAAAGACACTGTAAAAGGAATATATCTTCATTGAGAACATCTTGCATGAGTATTAAGAGATGAAGCAACTAAGTGGGTAGGCAACTTTTTGGGGGATGCAACCACAAGGAAAGAGAAGGAAGTTCTTTTTTTTCAGCTAGTTTGATGGCTTCAGCAGTAACAGCTGCAAAAAATGCATAAAAAGATGAAATGCGTGTCTTTATTTATTTTGTTCATTTCTTTGGCTTTATTAAAAAGGTTAAATACTACTAGGTGAGGCTTGTTTAAACATGACCAGGGGAAAACTCCACTGACCTTCGTCATTAGTACAGAGGTTATTTGAAAAAAGCAGCAGCAACAGACTTAAAAAAAGACAGTACAGAAAGTGCGCATAGCATACGTGTGTGTGTGTCTGTGTGTGATACAAACTGTGTTGTTATCACAATTACTTATTTACTTATTTTACATATCTATTTATTCATGCATTCATTTTTGCTAAAACACAGCAAACATGTCTCAAAATTAATCACTGTGATATGTCCCTATTTTGGGGCCTTTGTGCCACTTTTATTTATGTCTTTGTCCAGATTTCTTCCTTTAACAGGTTGAGAGTTGTGACTATATGTATTCTGGGTGCTTTCATGTGAATTTAGCTTGCATATTAATTCACATTCTCGTATTCTGTCAATTCAAAGTCTCAAGTGAATTATACTACTGCAAATAGTTTGAGTGGGACAGCCCTTTTTATGTTTGGAATAGTTTTGTCCCACTCCCTGGTTCTTTTGAGATCTGTCCTCCTTGACTGGTTGAGAGCTATGGTTCAACTGTAAAGATTCCATAGCACTTATGTGGCAACATTTGTACAGTATAGTGCTGCGACTGTGTAGTTTATCCAATCATGAGAGTTCTTTGCTTAGAGGGAAGACCCTATGCATCTGCCTGTCAGCACAGGTTTCTGATTCATTCATTGTATGTATATGTACAGTACAGTATTTGTAGTCGTCTGTCTACAGATGCTATTAAAACAGTTTGTATTGATTTTCTGTATTTTTGATAAGCTTGTTATCTGCAAGAACAGGTAGGCTACTGACAGTGGTATCCTAGAGCAACTGGGGAAAATGGATCGATAGGGGCATGTGATGCCTTAAAGCTCTTGTTTTTGTTTATGCACAGAAACGTGGAATGCCTTGCATACTGATACTGTGTAGGTTGTCCCTTTGTTAAGTTCCCTAAATGTTCTGGGTTTCTAATACTGTTTTTGTTAATTAGGTTGTATGTAGCATACGAAAACCATTTAAACAGCAGTTAGTACAATATATGTAACATTTTTATTATTATTTCACTAAAAAGATTTCACTGTATTATGAAATAATTGTGTTAAGTTGTTAAAAGATCTGGACTTGTTGCATTCCTGAAAATGTGTATAGTCATTTATTCTTCCTTGCTGTTATTGCTATTGTTCATGACTCTCATTATTATTTATTAGTATGTATTAATATGTTTTCTCTCAAGTGTCAATCTAATCCCATTCCCAAGATGGAGAGAAAAGAGAGTGGTGCTGCTTTTAGAAAAAAAAAAGAAAAAGGCAAGGAAAGAAGTATTAAAAAGAATGAAGGTGCACTATTGGAATACCTCAGTCATGGAGAAACTACTATTACTTCTGCACCTGAAGCCGTTTCTGAATTAAAACCAACTCTAAGTTCAAGTAGTTCAACTTCAAGAAAGAAGTGTATGATGAACAAAAAATTCTGTCTGTTAACTTAGAAAATGTTGGTCTTTGGCCAAGCAAGATTAATGATGACAGACAGATGTTACTGGTACACCAAGGTGCATCTGTGGTTCAACTTTGCAGCATTTCTTCACGTTTTTTCATCCACAACTCATCGTTGAGATATTATGACTTCAGTCACTTGTCAAAGTCTCAAGCGCAAAATAGAAACATGGTGGAGTGCAAGGGGAGAAGCTGTGTAAGTGTCATAAAACATTTTCAGACATTTTAAAAGTTTTAGAATATTTAACTAGTGAAGAAGAAAATGCAGTTACCAGGTCAGATGCTGGTGCACTACTTGCTGCTTTGCAGTCATTTTCCTTTCTGTGCTTCCTTAGCCTGTGGGGATCTGCTCTTCTAGAAATTAACAACACAGAGACTTACCTACAAACTAAAGGATTAAATATACGGAATTGTGATATAAAACTTGAGGCTTTAAAAGCATTTTTAATTGAAAATAGGGATGAGCTAGTGAGCAGTGCAATAACATATGACAAAAAAGTTTGTATTGATCTAAGAATAGTCATGAAGGAGTGTCAGCATCAATGTAGAAAGAAGAAGCAAATGTTTGGTGAAGGATCAAGTGATGATGCTGAATTATGATATGAAACTGAATTGTGAAGGGAAATGTTTTCTTCACTGGAGAGAGTGATTCAACAAATAACTATAAGATTTCAACAGCTTAACATTCTTGTTGAGAAATATGCATTCCTTACTCCATCGAACCTTTTGAATGATGACTATGAGTGTCAACTACATCATGATGATCACAGTGACATTGATAAGGAAGAGTTTATTGAGAGTAAAAGGCTTCAAAGTTTCATTGCTGTTGCTGCTAAGCAAGACAAAACAGAAACGTGAAGGGAAGGTCCCTTTGAACATTTACAGTTTATTCAGAAATACAGATGAGAATTCATTTCCAAATGTAATACTGCTGTGAATTTTCATCACAATTCCTGTTGGTGTTGCTAGCTGTGACAAAAGTTTCTCTAAACTAAAACTGATGACAAATTACTTGAGATCTACTATGAGCACCTTGTGTTTAAGAAATCTTGCTATACTCTCTATACAACACCAACTGACAGACAAAGTAGACTTTTATAATCTCATCAAAGATTTTGCGAACAGAAAAGCAAGAAAAATAGCTTTGTAGATTGTTGTATTTAATAATTATTGGAAAGTATAGTTAAAAAATGATTTGTTTTTCTAGATGTCGTTTTCACTTTTTTTGTAGTATGATGTGTATTGTCACAAAAACAGAAGATAATCTCCAAGGATGAACAGTATTCCAACTGAAACAACAATTTAAAGAGAGCATGCATTTTGAGAATTTGTTTCAGGGGTACTTTCCCATCCAAACAATTTCCTCTATCTGCCTGCAATTTAATTATCCATCTTAAATCAGACTTTCCCGTGTCATTACAAAAGTCACTCAGGTGTGGACTTTTTTCTAATTTTTCAACTACTAGGAATTTAAATGTATGTCTGTCACCAAACTATATTACGTATTTCACTAACGCATTACTCACATTCCTAAACGGAAAGTATGAGGGAACATTTTTCTGTGGTCTGTTTAAATGATTATGCTTGTATCGTGTTTTGTATGGAATGATACATTCTTATTTTGATCCGTTCTAAGTTGAATACTAGACTGCCATTGGAGGTTTTTGACTCAGATGACTTTTTATTTGTAGTATAAATTTGTGAATGCTATCTTGTTTTATATGGTCTAAAGAAGAAACATCTAAGTTGTGAAAGCTCTTACCCGTTTTGTGTATATATGTTTTATACAAGTTTTATTAAAATGTTTACATTTCTCTGCCATGTTTTGGTGATTCCTTCATTCATGTTTGGACTATGATGTGTATTATGTTTTATTTTTGAGGGGGAGGGGTGACAAACTCAAAGTATTCCTCTGACAGCACAAATTCTAGCTATGCCACTGCATCCCTTTTTGCAACCTTCACTGGTTCCTTTATTTTATACATACATTTTACTCTCTTCATTCTTAATTTACTTGACCTGATTCCTGGAATACAACTTTTCAAGCTTGCTCTTGTAAACAGTTAATTAAATATAATAAAGCTGAGTATTTAAGATGATAGCTACATTATATGTATACTACTACTAATAATAATAATAATAATAATAACCTACAGAAATAGGCTTTCACATAGGTCACAGTTCATTAAGCAGCATATTATTAAGCTGCTACTCACAAACACTGATCTTTATCTGAGTAATATTTATACATGAGAAAACTAACAGCAGAAAGCTAAAAAAAGTTTGGCCAATTAATTGATAGCTTAATTATGTTTTGGGGTAGATCTTACTGGCATTTTTTAATGTTCCCTTACTCTAAATTACAGTCTCTTCTCTATACATCAACATACTATGTATGAAATGTAAATGTCTAAAAGTTAAATTACAGAAACATCAGCTTTTAAATGTGGACCTAATTCAAAAAGCATGTAACAAAATCTTAACCAGTCTTACCTCCTCACTATGAAATGATAGATTTTCTACCAGGACCAAGGCTATGATATTTTTTATCAGTTTGCAAAAATTGGGCTTTTATCAGAATTCTCAGTATCGATTTTGCCACTGTTTTATCAAATAAAATCAAGCTATAAAATTAAGCAAATAAATAGCATGCCGGTGAATGATGTTTTTATGTGCTTTGATGATGCTCTTATAGAAATTTGCCACCCTAAATGACAATTTAGAAAACCTCAACAGTTGTCTCTCAAAACAAAAATCACTTATTTGACTTATAGTAGCAAAGCAGACACATTTCAGGTGCAATTGCTTGTTTTCTCTTGTGGATGAAAAGCACAACTCTCAGCTACTTACCTCCAGAATTGGGGACCAGTCCAGAAATAATCAGGTTCAGATGCACCAAATAAGTTAACTTTTTTGAAAAGTGTTGCTATAAACTTTAAAAAGATGACAGAATAACAGGATATGAATTAACATGCATTTTCTGAAATAAAGGAATTCTTTACTAATTGTCATTCCCCCGGATTCATGAACGACTGATTTCCATGCACGAACAGTGTAGCCGCTCCTACATGGAAAATAGCCACTTTGCAATCCAGGTACGTGCCGTTTTCACGTGCATGAGCAGCCCTACACTGTTCCTGCATGGAAAGCCACGCGAGATGCAATTCACCTCATCTGCTGGTAAAAACAATGCATATTAGGAGATTTTGCAATTCATGAA
Source organism: Protopterus annectens (assembly GCF_019279795.1). Classification (NCBI taxonomy): domain Eukaryota; kingdom Metazoa; phylum Chordata; order Ceratodontiformes; family Protopteridae; genus Protopterus; species Protopterus annectens. The sequence goes on along the minus strand of NC_056727.1, from coordinate 845,647,518 downwards.
GCTGGCCAGACTCCGTGCAGGAACAGAGTCAGAGCTGAAATGCATTCAGTTAGTAACTGAATCCATTTCTGCATCTGAAGAAACAGAGGCAGGACAGCTCATGGAAAGCATGTATTACAGTCAAACACACATGCCAAAGGCCAAATATAAGGTCATTGGCATTAAAAACATTTTATTTATTTTTTTAAATTAAACTTTTTTTTTGGCCGATCTCAGCCATTTAAGCTTAGGGCAGTGGCGCGTAAACGGGATTGTGCCAAAAAGAAAAAAAAAAAGTGAAAAGTCAATTGTAAGTTAATTCTGCATTTTGCCATTATAGTCAATGGCATGCAGAATTTAAACAATACAAGGAAGCACTGGCTGTCAAGGGGAAAGGGTCCATTTAAGTGCAGTAACTAATGACTTACACACTGGGGTATGCAAATGAAGGTAGTTATACTGAATCTCAGATTTCTTCAAAGTGTCAGCTTGTACCTAACTGTGTAGGTGCAGCAATACAACACTGCAAGTGTAAGAGGTGAATGACTTCATAAGGGGGTGTGTCATGCTTGCTGTAAGCGCACTGGAGCTCTATGGCCTGTGTTTGCTCTTAGCTAAGCACAGCTAAGGAAGGGGGTGTGTCTGACGTGCCTGAGCACTGTGTATATAGCCTAAACAGGTGTGAGTGCCGTGCACCGGGATTTAAAAAAAAAAAAAAAAAAAAAAGAGGAAATGGCAGCACTGTTTACATTTCAGCACTGGGTATGTGTGGCGTGCCTCATTGCTTAAATAGGGAGGAATTGGGAATGGTAAACAGCACTAGGAAGGCAATCAAGGAGAACTAGCATAGCTAGCAGGTGGAATGTATCAAAATCAGCCAATTACACATGCAGCAGCCCAACACACTAATATAAACTATGCAAACACCCTACAGACTGCTTTTTCCCACAAACTGTACACCACCAGTGTACACAGATGGGGGATTTTTAACTGGCAAAACTAACTAAAAATGTTAGAAACTGCTGCTGCTTTACTCCATCAATATGTGCTAGAGACTGAGGGTGGTGAGGAGGAGAATGCTGACAACCAACCCACAGTGAAGAGGAGAGAAGAGTGTAGAGACCAAGGGTAACCTACAAGGGCCTGTCTGAGCTGGAGATAGTACAGCACTATAGAGTGAACAGGAATATTCTACAGCAAATTGTTGCACTATGCCGGCCATGCCTCACACATAGAACTAATAGAGGGGAACCCATCCCAGTGAATACCAAGGTATGTCTAGGCTTAACAATACTAGCCACAGGTATCTTCCAAAGACCAACTGGGGATATCATAGGGGTCTCACAGGCATCAGCATCCATGGTACTCCACCAGTTCTTGGATGCCAAGACACAACATGCCAATGAGCACATATATTTCCCCACTGCCCATGAGGCACTGACCAGATGTATGCATCTCTTCCACTGTATAGCAGAATACCCTGAGGTAGTTGATAATATAGACTGTACACACATCCACATCAAAGCATCACCCAGTGAGTGGGGCAGGGTCTACATAAACCACAAGGGCTTCCCCTTCATCAACTTCCAGGTCATGTGCGATGCCCAGGGCATTATCATGAATGTGTATGCTGGCAGCCCTGGAAGCTATCACAACTCTCACATCTGGCATTGCTCACAGCTATATCAGGTGTTTGCCAGGGGGGAACATCCCATATGGCCATCTAGTGGGGGATGCTGGCTATGCACTGGAGTTGTGGCTGATGACACCCATCAGAAATGCACACACACCTGAACAAGACCACCATAATGAGGGACACGCACAAACCAGGATCATTGTAGAGTGTGTGTTTGGGATGCTCAAGTCACGGTTCTGCTGTCTTGACGTATCTAGCTACATGTACACAAATGTTCATAGTATGTGTCATGCTACACAATATAATCCTGTGGAAACAGCTGCAGCAGGAACAGCACAGGGCAGGGCCACACAGCCCCCCACCATTGCCAAGGCCAGCACAGGCACAGAGGGACTCAGAGGAGGAACATCCTAAGCCTGCCCTTGTAGGCTGAAGGAGGCATGCAAAGTATTCCCAGGCCTTGGCAAAGAGGCCACGCATAGCACACACACTGTCAATGTAGGGAACCAGGGACTGATACCTCTCTCTGACTCGCACATACAGTGAAAGGGATGCCAAACATGACGCTACCTGAGCTTTACCATGCATGGTGAGTGTACTATGTACATCCAACATAGTCAGCCCTCCAGCACTGTCCTCAATACTGGCCCAGCAACAAGGCAAGTCACCCTTTCTATCAATTACTGAATGAAGTAGTATGTTCTCATACTTGTATGTATGATATGGATGCAAGCATGCAAGAGAATTGGGTGGCTGAATGGGATAGCAGTAGATGGCTATATGGGACAGCAGGAAATTCATAACAAATACTGGTGTCAACATACTAGGCAGCACTACACAAGGTTACATCCCCCACTGTAGTACATGTGATGGCCCAAAGAACTGTGTGTGTCAATAGGTCACACACATGGATGTCAATGAGGGTCACATATCCACCACCAGCCTTACCCAGCAGGACAGGTGTAGATGACCATGAAGAAAGGCTGGGCTAAGGCCCCCAAATGATGGCAATGGTGAACAGCCCACACCAGACCTACACAGACATACTACAACAGGTCTGGCAGCTGCATTCCAGTTCTGAAGGGTAAGAGGTCTGAAACTGAAATATATGCTATTACGATCTAGCATGTGTACTCTACTGATATGCCTCCTGTCTGCATGATAGGTCACAATACAATATACAGGGACTTGTTGTGGCTAGGCTTGTATAGGCTCTAGGGCCAATAGCCTAGTACCAACCTATGAACCTATGAACCTATGAAATAGAAGCTAAAAGAGTAACTGAAATACCAGTACAGTCATTTCAAATGTTAAAGTCTGCAGGTGTGCACCCCACACACAATCTCGTGTAGAAATGCAGTAAAAGATGGCCTGCAGCACTCTCAAATGGCCTACAGTCCTCTGGCAAAGGCCCATGCCTCACCCATAGTGCCAATGTATGGAATATCAGGGGTCCCAACTAACAACCTAACACAGTAAACAGAAAACAAATGCAAAGCCATGTTGACAAATGCCAGTAGCTTGCCTCCCCATGTCCTACTGCAAGGACTGTGGATCAGGCCATAAATACTACTGGGATAAAGGCTCAACTATAGGGATACCTCTGAGATATTGCTTACATAATGTTAGTTGGAGGAGAGAATAACAGAAGGGGCTGTAGAAGCATGGATGTCATAGAGTGAGTGAATTCTGAAACTCTAATGTTCACCCATACTACTCCCGACTGTAAACTCATGAATGAATAGCCACAAAACTGCTTGTAAACTACAATGTGAAGGTAAACTGGTCAGATATATGAGTCCTCCATCTGGATAACCTAGGTGTATCTATACAGCTGAGTGGTATGGCCCCAGCAGGATATGGCCATTCTGTGAAGTTGAGAAAAGCACAAGGAGGGGATCCACAGCCAGCATACTAACAAGGTGCTGGACCATTTACACAGAAACCAGCAGTCTATTGTCTGTAGCTTCCCCTCCACAATGGCAGGTGTGTGCTAGAATGTGTAGTCTAGATGCCTCAGAATATTGGTCTCAGCTTCATTCATCTTGTATTTCTTGGTAAATAACTGTGAGCAAAAAATGATAACTGTCAGTAGTTGAGGACATGGCACATCATAGTGTAAAACAATATATATGTTAGAAAATCTATGCACAGACAGCAATAGTTACTGTATCCCCTGTATGTTAAGCCGATTGTGTCTCCATATTGGCAACCTATATACAGATATCCTGCAGAAACGGCTAGGTGTAGCTGTAGCACACAAAGCCCTGAACTAGATTCTAACCATCCCTGGAAAGGATGCACACACTCGATATAGAAGGTCATACTGGGCATGCTCCTACACTTAGAGAAATGAAGCCCATGTCTCACAACACAGCGACCTTCAGATATTGGCTATCCGCAGCTGTCTGTGCACACACACCAAAATGTACACCATTGATACTTCACACACACACACATTGGATAGGAATACTCACACATATCTAAGGACAACATAATATAATATGTCAAACATACACACACAGAGATGTGGGGAAGAGAGAAACAGACAGCGATAGAGAGAATACGATTATGAAGCCAGTCCCACCCAGTACACATCCCATTGGCCTATATCACATGATGTGCTGATGTCATTCACTGTAGAAATACCTTTGGTTAGCCCTCAGCCCTATAGTCTCAGTGGTGCTTGTCATAACTTTGTAACACTACTGTACAAATAGGTATCCATGTAGCAATTGTAATCTCAGTCCTGTCAAATGTAGTGTGTGTGTGCGTGGGTGTGGGTGTGTGTGTGTGTGTGTGTGTGTGTGTGTGTGTGTGTGTGTGTGTGTGTGTGTGTGTGTGTGTTTTTCTAGATGAATGTGGTTGAGGCCATTCACACTCACTAAACTTCCCTTACTCTTCCTTCAGCACTGCTGCTGATGTCACTCACCTTCAAAGATACCTTTGCACAACTCTCCAACATATAAGCCCTGTGGTGCTTGCGATAGCTGCGCAATACTATAGTGTAGCAAACTAGTTAGGTAGGAGTTCCAGTCCTGATTCTGGCAACTGTGTAAATGTGAGTGTTTGTGTGAGAGAGTGTGTGTATCCTTGTAGAGACCTGATTTTGTGGTCATTCACACTTACATTTCCCTTACCCCTCCTTTAGCACTGCTGCTGGTGTCACTCACCTTCAAAGATCCCTTTGCACATCTCTCCAACATGTAAGCTCTGTGGCACGTGTGATAAATGTGGAGCAATGTAATAGCAATATCTACATAGGTAGGGGTTTGAATCTCATTCTTGGCAAGTGTTTGTGTGTGTATATATGTCTACATATATCTGTCCGTACCGCAAATATTTTGGACCAATTTACACCCAGTACACATCTCAGTGCCTGACTTTAGCAGTCCTGCAGATATCATTCACTTTGGAAGAACCTGCTGGCAATGCTAAACCATGTAAGGTCAGTGGTGCATGTGGTAAATGCATAGCATAATGGTCTGAAAAGATAGTTAGATGGAGGTTTGAACCTCACTCCTGGCAAATGTAAATGTGTGTGTAGGGTAAAATATTTTGTGGACTCTCTCACCCACTACATCACTCAATGCCAGTATTTATAAGGGCTGGTGATGTTCCTCACCTTAGAAGTACCTTGGGACAACACACATCCTATAAGCTCCATGGCATGTGTGATAACATACGTAACACTGTAGTAGCAATACATAGCTAGGTAGGGGTTCAAAACTCAGTATTGGCAAGTGTGTGTGTGTGTGTGTGTGTGTGTGTGTGTGTGTGTGTGTGTGTGTGTGTGTGTGTGTGTGTGTGTGTGTGTGTGTGTGTGTGTGTGTCATTAGTATCTTGTCGGGGGTTAGTGTGATTGTGTAATAACAGGATCTATAGGGGGCAAGTTTAGGACCTAGTATATGTCCCAATGACCACATTACAAGGCAACAATTGTCAAATACCATAGAGGATGGTGTAGGCAATCCACCACCCTGAATGTCTAGTGCCATATACAATGACTATGTCACAGTATAGATTAGTGAACAATATAGGCATCCCTTCTAATACTCAGAGACCACTCTCCACCCATGAATCATACACAAACACACTTGGCTAGGCAACAACCACTATATTAGTAGTTCCCCTGCATATTGCCTTGCAGATAGTACACACATTGTAATTGCAGTGGACTACATGGCTGTTGACCACAACAGTGCCACTGACATCAGAAAGTACTTTAATGTGTTACATCTCCTGACTGAGTGTGTGTTATCCAGCAAGTAAGGACACAACACAGTGTTCCATCCCCTCTGTAGCCTAATCAATGTGTACAGTGGCCCTTTTGCCATGTTCCCCACTGGATGCCTGAAACAACTGTAGAGTCTGCAAACGTACCCCACAAAGGCAATACCATGCCTTATACACATGCCCTGTATGGGCAGATGTCAACAACTCCAATGAATACCTGTATCATACTGTCAGTTTCGGTGCAATAACTACCTCAGTTACATAGAAAGGTCTCGCCAAACAAGGTAAGGAATGCTACATCAGAAGATACCAATCTGTCCACACAACATGTCTCAGAGACCTCAAGCACAGTTCCACACTTCAAAGAACATGCATGTGGGACATGTGCACAACCCAGATACTGTCCATGTTATGGAATATAAATCACATACATGGGAAGCAGTGCACATCACTGGACACCCACAATAGAAATCTGGGTGAGTGGATGGGGAATACAATACCCACCCCTGGGGACCAATCCAGTGACTATACTCCTGTGCCACACTAGGGATTATTTTCATGTGGCCTGATGCCAGGGTATTCCCTTGGGCTAGCCTTGTACAGCCTTCAGGCCCATTCACCTACTACACACCTATGAAGCAATGAACCCATGGATCTCAGTACTGGCAAGTGTGTGTGTGTGTGTGTGTGTGTGTGTGTGTGTGTGTGTGTGTGTGTGTGTGTGTGTGTGTGTGTGTGTGTGTGTGTGTGTGCGTGTGTGTGTGTGTGTGTGTGTGTGTGTGTGTGTGTGTGTGTGTGTGTGTGTGTGTGTGTGTGTGTGTGTGTGTGTGTGTGTGTGTGTGTCTGTGTGTCTGTGAATAGTAATCCCAGCTTGTTTGGTTGATGAATATCCCCTGTGGCTGTGGTTAATAGCAATTGGAGGTGTGTCCAAACCAGAGCATGTACAATTCTCCATTCTACAACAGATGATGGAAATCAACATATACCTATGTACAACCCTCAGCCCTATAATCTGTGAGGCATATGCAATCACTGTATTACAGACCAGGGATTACTGTGCACATACTGTACCCTGCCTGTGACAAGGTGGATGGGTTACTGCACTGCCATACCCTATGGCCTTGCTGCAGGGCCAAATCCTGGTGACACACATAAGCCTAGAATGGAAATGGGATACAGCATGTCAACACACATTCACTCAGCACTTCACTTGTGGGGGGAGAGAGGGGTAAAGCTGGCAATGAATGTGTTGCCAGGACTGTGGCCATTATCTGTTGTCTCAGGATAAGTATTAGCACTGTGCAATAACTCACTGCACTTGTGTTTAATGCTGCGGAGGTTGTTGATGTAATTATCAAAGGGTGTTGTGACTGTTGTCAGTGTCTGCTGCATCTCTGCTGCCATAGATGCCTGTTGGGCATTCCATGAGGGATCCAAAGTCATGTGTGAGGCTAATAAGGGAGTTCAACAGTCATGGGAAATCACCTTTCCCTGCATAAGTGTCATCCTTCTGATGTACACTTTAGTAATGGCAGAGGACCATCACATTGTCTCCCAATGTTTGAAGGACAGTGCCTGGGTTCTGTTGGCTCTGGCTAGTACCATGCATTCAAGTACCTATTTGTACAGTGCCTATGTGTATGATTCCACAGTCATGCAGCTATTTACCATTGCAATGATTGCAGTGAAGACATCCACCCCTGTTTTCATGGCTGCAAAGTCAGCTTTGGCGAGGTTTTGCCAGGTGGTTAGCTTTGTGGGGGCTGTGGCAGACATGTTGAGTTACATGTTGATTACAGCCTGTGTGAGTCTCACCATGCAGGGATTGACATCTGTGGATGAACAACAGTTCTATATTTAAGTGGTCAACACAGGTCAAGGTTGTTGCATCCTCTACCAGGGGTCAGTATGAGCTGGTCTAAGGCAATGGAAATGATGAATACCAGAAGTGTTGGGCCACTGTACTGGCACATGGCTACATTCCCCAGGTGATGGATGGGTTTATAGGTTCATAGGTTGGTACTAGGCTATCAATCTTAGGGGCCTATACAAGCCTAGTCATAACAATGTCCTAGCTCTTTCTTCCCACAATATTTACTTCCCTGGAACCCTGTCTAGCAGGGCACCTGCCATGATCCCTGGGGTGAATTTACTATCTCCCATCCAGTCATCAAAGTTCCTTCTGAAGAAGGCCAAAGAGGTGCTCTGCTTGACATGTATGGGCAGGTAGTCTATTCCAGAGTCTGGGGAGTTTCTGGGTCAGGAACCTATCCCTCCAGCATGTTTCTTTCATTGTGATGATAAGGTCTAGATCCCTGGAGCATGTGGCTCTGAGGGATTGGGATTTCTTTAAGTGTAGCATGTCCAACAGCTCTGGGTTTGACATGGCCTTGTATGTTAAGCAGAGATCACCTCTAAGTAGACGATATGCGACAGAGTATAGCTGGAGGTTTTTTAGACAGTCAGCATAGGGCATCTGCTTTAGGCCAATGATTCTTTTAGTGAGGTATTTCTACTGCCTTTCCAGTTGTTGCAGATGTCTTGAGAGGTACATACCAAACAGATCATTGTATTCTATAATGGGTCTAATGAGGGATGAGTACAGTGGGACAATGACCTCATTTTTCTGGATGAAAAGCCCTTAGTGATGAGGTGTGCCACATAGAAGGATTTCCTGACTGTTGCGGTGATGTGGTTATCGAAGGTAAGACCACTGTTCAACTGTGTCCCTAAGTCTCTTATCACACTTTTGGTGTTTAGTGTACTGCCACCTATGTGGTAATTCACGGGTACATGTTTTTTCCCAAAGGGGATAACTATACATTTCTTGGCATTGAGCTTGAGCCCATGGCTCTGGCACCAAACATCTGTTTCTGTAAGGCCCTTTTGTAGAATATCCACATCATTTGGGGATTCAGTAATGGCTCCCAATTTGCAGTCATCTGCGAACTTTGTTAGCCAGAGTCCCTTAGTGTTGGCCTGTACTTCAAAGAAGTAGATGCCAAACAAGTGCGGTCCCAGGACTGAACCTGAGGTACTCCACTTGTCACTTGTCTGGAGCTGGATTTGGAGTTGGCATCTTTTACAGTGTGGATTCTGTCAGCAAGCCAGTTGGCAACCCATCGAGTGATGTTGGGAATAATGCCCAGCTTAGGAAGTTTATATATGATTCCAGAGTGGGGGATGGTGTCAAAGGCCTTGGCGAGGTCCAGATAAGCTATGTGGACCGCCTTACCCTTGTTGACAGCTCTGGAGACTGATTTGAAGAAGTCAATCAGGTTCAGGAGACAAGATCATCTCTTCACGAACCCAAACTAGGTGGGGTCCAGTGTTTGAAGGTTGCCAATGTCTTTGTTTATAAGTTCTATCATAATACATTCCATGGCCTTGCAGATCAGGCTCATCAGACTGATGGGGCGGTAGTTCCCAGGATCCAAGGTGGATTACCCCTTGTGGAGTGGGATAACTGTAGCTGTGCACCACTCAGTGGGCACGAAGCCTGAGGTAAGGCTATATTCAACATGACACTTAGGTGAGGTGCCAGTTCATTTTGTAGTTCATGTAGTATGCAGCCCAGGATGTTGTCTGGTCCCATGGATACTGTATCCTTAGCTTTGGAGAGTGCTTTTTTGTACCTGTGTGGCCGTTATTACTGGAATTTGACAATCTTTCGGTATTAAGATGGGCCCTGTAGGGAGTGAGTGGGGGGAGAAGTTGGCACTGAACTGATCTGCCAGGATATTGGCAATATCCTTGAGATCAGTATATTTAATGCCATTCTGTTGTAGCTCGGAGCAGATCTGAGCATTGCCATTTAGATTCTTGACATAGCAGGGTAGTTGAAGACTCGTACTATGTCAGTGTTGCATTGGACCATAATAGATGACAGGGTGTTGAGGAATGTACATTAACAGTTTAGAGACATAGATGTGGACCCATAACAGGCTATGGTCTGGATTGCACTATTACCCCAAAGCAGTTGTACCAGAAGTATATCCAATGCATTATGATGGGATACTGGTCTGGAGGTGTTCCTATCCATAATGAATATGGAGACAACACTACCTATGGAGGTGTGGTGTGGTCCATGTTTGGGGGCTGACAGCTGTGGAATGCATCATAGCCTGATACTGCAGGTCTGCTGTCTGCTGCTGTGAACCACCTCTCCATTACAACAGACACATGTCCTCCACTCCAACGACTGCTATGAGTGACTGCATCCTGACAGTTAGATGTCCACTGTTGAGCAGCATGACCCTCAGATTGCATACATGTGTAGCTGTTATGGTGGTAATAACATTAGGAACTCTGCCTAATAAGGCACCATATGGGTGGCAAGACACTTATCCAGTACCTGGCAACCCAGCGGTGACAGATATAGGGCATCCATGGAAAGTCATTGGGTTCTGTCAATCATGTCATCCCAAGCAGAGAGGCTCTGGATCCCCTGAGAATGACACATAAGCCTATGTTGCAGTCAATCATCTGTCGATAGTATCACAGCATCATTTTGGGTGACAATGGTACACTGCCCAGGGCTAATGTCACACCTGCCTGAACTGCATAATCAGAGTTCAACCATGTCTCCTGTCATGTAGTCCAGGGAGGTGTGTCCCAAGTCAGTCACACTCACATAGATATGGAGTGATACTCATAGTTATTGTGGAGTAACATGTCTAGCTGTGTCATGTGTTAGATGCTGGCATGTGATAGATATTTGGCTGTTACCTGCTTCATATTCAACTTAGTGAGTGGAATGTGTGTGCCTCAGTATTGAGTTACCTATGATCACTGTATTGTGCAAGGTGGTTAGCCTTAGGTGCTTAGGTTGGGGGCACACTGTGTAGGTTAAATATGTGTCCCTTGGCATGTGCCATGTCGTGATGTCTAAGTGGGTGTCTGCCTTGCTGGTCTGTGCTGTTTGGCTAAATGTTCATTGAGTGCCTCTGGGAAGGTGGGTGTGTGGCTTTTCACTGTATGTCATGGCTGTCAAAGTGGGTATCATGGTGAGCTAAATGTTCCACATGGTGTGGTGCAGGTGTTGATTATATCCTCTTGACCTACTAGTCCAGTCTTTGCTGGACAGTGCATATGTCCACATTGGGTGAAATATGGGTAACATTCACAGGTCTGAGTGTTTGGAGTTTAGAGGGGAAATTTGTCTGTGTACATAAGACAATTGCAACAATGTCCCAGAATGGATAAGTGCACCAGGTTAATGGGTGAAAGTACAGACAACTGCCCTTCAAACATGACATGAGGAGTGGACATATCTAGTAAGTACTGTGCTACATCTGTGATGAACGAGTATGGCTGACAGCTCCCAGGTGTGGCACACTTCATGCCATAATGCTAGTTGAAGTGCAAAACAGAAAGAACTAGCATGATGTATGAGTGGAACAGAAAGCAGACTGTCTGCCACCTGCAATACTTTACCACAGCTGTGCAGTTAGCAGCAGCTTTGGCCACGTGAAAGTTCAGTAAGCTCTGTAGCACATGTGGTAACTGTGTAACACTATAGCAGACATACCTAGATAGGCAGCAGTTCTAATCCCAATACTGGCAAATATGTATGTGTGTGTGAATCATGTAATGTCTGGCTCATACCATTTTCGACCTGTGTTCTACCCTTTACACTTCCCTTCACTCCAATTTAGTAGATCAGTTGATGTCATCCACCTTAGAATTACCTTTGGAAGAGGTGGCAATGTATAAGGTTTGTGGCATGTCTGATAACTGCATAGCACTATAGTAGGAATACCTAGATAGGCAGTAGTTCTAATGTTGGCAACTGTCTGTGTGTGTGTGAGGATCATATCATGTGTGGTTTATACCATTTTAATGTGTATACCATACACAGCTGGTGACCACCTCTCACTGCCATTACTTTATATAGTGTGTCTCCCATTTAGCAGGTTAATCCATTGTACAGTCCTCAATAAAGATGTGTGTGAAATATCCATATATTTGAAACCTATACGTGGCTGGAAATGGTCTGTGTGCCTTACCAATGCCCATGTATGTAATATTATAGCCAAATAGCCATAGTGAGTGTGCTGACACATATGGCAGTATGAGGTATCATACCTGACTAAAACATCATACTGATAAGATGTCTGCTGCCCTTACAGGCAGCCTGCCTTATAGGTGCAATACATGAGTACAGATGCTTGGTTTTACAAGTGAACTGTACCTGTTATGGGTCACATTAAAGGCTGGAAGAGGTGTGGACTGTCATATCGTGATCCTAATTAGTATGTAACAGGAACACCTTGCATTGTAAGAGGGGTCTGTATGCAATTTATATCCACTGTATGCCAGTAATGTGTCATGCATGACTCTACCTTAGGCCGTTTGTCCATCACAATTTGCTGGCCTCTGTCCAGGCATCTTGGCACTGACAAGTTGTGAGATATGCTACAGGAATGTTGAATTCATATCAGATAGGCTCCAGTGGTGACCACTGTGATGCAATACAGTTAACCCCAGTACAAGTGAACATGCACAACAAGCAATATAGCTATTAAAGCAGTATAGTTATTACTGATGGTTGTGTGCTTGGAAATTGCATGTGCTTCACATGCCTGGGGTATTGCCAGGCAATAGCAGAACAATGTCATACTCACCAGCTTCAGGCTGCTGTTCCGTATGCAAACCAGAGGGTCCTAGGTAGTTGTAAGAGGGACTTATTGTCAGCAGATGCACATGTGGCCTTTGCACAGGATGGAGGCAGCATGTCTGCACATCTACAGTACTAACCTCACCATAAATGTGCACCTCTGTGCATTAGAAACTCCATCCACAACTGCAATCAGACCTGACACATGCATGTAGATACAATACAGATACATGTATATCTGATACATTAGTGTACTAATCCCCACTGGGACATGCATGTAGATACAATACAGATGCATGTATATCTGAAACATTAGTGTACTAATCCCCACTGGGACATGCATGTAGATACAATACAGATACATGTATATCTGATACATTAGTGTACTAATCCCCACTGGGACCTTACCTGCATGCTCCTCATCCAGTGTGTGTGTGTGTGTGTGTGTGTGTGTGTGTGTGTGTGTGTGTGTGTGTGTGTGTGTGTGTGTGTGTGGATGCAACCCACCTCCAGAATGCTCCCTCAGTGGTCATGGCTTGTGCATTCGGCGTGTGGTCCAAGTGTGTTGAGGAGTTCCTCGGTGGGTGTCAGTGGGGGCTGGATGGCTGAGCCCCCACCTGTGGCTAGCTGGTCCCTCTCTGCAGCAGCAGCCCATTGATGGGCATGACATTTGAGGTCGGTGGCCCGATGCTGCACATGCTCATAAGTTCTGCTGTGGAGACCGGCATCATTTATCCCGTGGACCACACTGTTCCACAGGGCTGTCCTCTCCTGTAAATCTTCTGCTCTCCATCCAAATGACAGTGCATAATGTCCAATTACATAGTGGGTGATAAACCACCAAGAAAATCATCGCGCAAGCAGTATGCAGACAATGAGAGCCATTGAGCCCTGAAATATTTCAATGTGTGCTTTAAATCAAGCCAACACTTCCAGTTCACTACAAGGATGCTTTCTTTATTCAGACAAACAAGAAAATATAAGCGCTTTTGTTCCAAAAATAAAAGCAGGAACTTCATCAGAGCTAAGGAAATTAAGGAAGTAAACTGTTTTAAATAGGAAATCTTACATTACGTCACTTCCTGGATTAGTGAAAACCACTCCCAAGTCTGAAACAGTCTTCTGGAACAGAAGTCTGAAACACTACACATAAATGTTTCAGCACAAAACAATATAAATATCAAAATATATAAAAATACATTTAAAAGCTGATTGTGCAAACGTCAACACCCTAAACTATGTATTATAAACAAGAATAAATATGTAAATATGTGTATATATAAAAATGCTTTTAAGATGCTTTTGAAAAAATATGTATGTATATAAAAACATATAAGGAAAATATGCATACAGTTAAAAATCCATTAGGAACAAATGAATACATTTCATGTACATATACATATAACAGGTATGAAGGCCATTAAAAATAAAACATTTTGTACCATATCCATATCTAAAGGGAATGTTTCACCTCTCAAGAGCCATCAATTTAAGCAAATTGCTTATGGAAAGGTGGTCATTTAAGCCTGGCCAATGAGAGGCATCAAGTCATAACTGCCATGGCAACTCAGGTTTTTCGAGTAAATATGGCCAGGCTGCCCCCCTATAATGTCTTTTTTGGACTGCAAGTACTACAAATTGAACTGGTGATTGTTGTACTCACTAATGTGTCTAGCAAGTGCATTCACTTCACTAGCATCTCTTATATTCCTAAGGTGCTCGCTGATCCTATTTTTAAGCTTACGTTCTGTCTTCCCCACATAAAAACATGGGCAAAAGGGACATAAAGCACAATAGACCACTCTTTCAGTTAAACAACTACACCTCTCAGGTGTTTTTATTTTCATTCTATTAATTTCACATTCACTGACTTCCAAAATGAAAGGGCAACATTTACATGCCCCACACTTAATCATCTGACCCTTCCTATAGATTCCATCATTATTACATTTGAAAATGTTCTTCAAGTTAGGGCCCTTCTTGAAAACACACACAGGTTTTTCTCCTAAGATTTTAAAAAATTCTCTGTCACTACTTAACAAATTATAATTCTTGCAAAGAATATCTTTAATAGTGTATGCGTCATTTGAGAAGACAGTTGAAAAACATGTGTGGTAATTAGTTACTTCAGACCCAGAGGAATGGTGCCCCCTATATATTTCCTGGTTATGGAGAATTGTTTGGTCATTCACAACAGTGTCCATGACTGTTTCAGTTATGTTCAACACAGTCAAATCGGGATGGTCAGTATTAGGGGAGCCCAAAATTGGTGCAAAATACCCACATTGTCTTTTCTCACTAACCTCCTTCATGATGATATCAATTAAATTGGAGGGATAACCTCTTCTCAAGAACATTTCCTTCAAGTTAAGGCATTCTCTGGTGAAACCTATCCAAGTTGTCACCATTCGTGCTGCACGCACAAATTCCCTTTAATAATTACACATTTCTGAGTGAATGGGTGACAGCTGTCAAAATGCAGAAATTTGTTGGAATAGGTTTCATGAACAGGCAGCATGAACATAAGCTTAAAAATAGGATCAGCCAGCACCTTAGGAATATAAGGGATGCTAATGAAGTGAATGCATTCGCTAGACACATTAGTGAGTACAACAATCACCAGTTCAAATTTGTAGTACTTGAAGTCCAAAAAAGACATAATAGGGGGCAGCCTGGCCATATTTACTCGAGAATGCCGAGTTGCTATGGCAATTACGACTTGATGCCACTCATTGACCAGGCTTAAATGACAACCTTTCCATGAGCAGTCTGCTTAAATTGAGGGCTCTTGAGAGGTGAAACATTCCCTTTAGATATGGATATAGTACAAATTTTGTTTTTAATGGCCTTCATACCTGTTATATGTATATGTACATGAAATGTATTAATTTGTTCCTAATGGATTTTTAACTGTATGCATATTTTCCTTATATGTTTTTATATAAATATATATTTTTTTCAAAAGCATCTTAAAAGCATTTTTATATATACACTATTTACATATTTATTCTTTTCTTGTGTTTATAATACATAGTTTAGGGTGTTGACATTTGCATGATCAGTTTTTATATGTATTTTTATATATTTTTATATTTTGATCTTTATACTGTTTTGTGTTGAAACATGTATGTGTAGTGTTTCAGACTTCTGTTCCAGAAGACTGTTTCAGACTTGGGAATGGTTTTCACTATTCCAGGAAGTGATGTCATGTAAGATTTCCTATTTAAAACAGTTTACTTCCTTAATTTCCTTGTAGCTGATGAAGTTCCTGCTTTTATTTTTGGAACAATACTGCTTATACCTTCTTGTTTGTCCTAATAAAGAAAGTATCATTGTACTGAACTGGACGTGTTGGCTTGATTTAAAGCACACATTGGAATATTTCAGGGCTCACTGGCTCTCATTGTCAGCATACTGCTTGTGCGACAATTTTCTTGGTGGTTTGTGCAATTTTTCATCTTTTTCACATATTGGGTAATGATGCCTGTTTCCCCAACAGAGACTGCTGGTAGGCGAGCACTCTGCATGTTACCTGGAAGACACAAACAATGAAAAGGTCACAGGACTTCATATGGTTGTCAAAATGCACATCAACAGTGGATATTACTTGCAAATAATTCAGACTACACCGAAACCTTCCAAGCTATCATGGCTATAGCAGCTTGCATTACGCACCTGTCTCTAAACTATCTTATTTCCCCCCAATGTTGGACACTTGATTGCATAATCCTCTATCCTCCATTCATTTCTGTGTAGAGGGTTGACAGTGGGCATCTTCCATGTGGATGTTGTGTGGATACTGGCAGGTCTGTGTTTGACTGTGGTGTGTGATGGAGCTCTGAGCACATGCCTGAGTTCATGTAGGAGGCAGACACTGATGTTATTATGCCCCATGGAGATATGCTGTTGTTGCCATCAGTAGGCAATATGTACATGCTCACCATTGATGAGGGGAGGAGTGTGGTTGATGTGCATATCTCCCTGTACAACTGGTGAGGAAAGGGTGGCGATGTCCCCACCTAACCTGTGTGATGCAGGTTGCCTATATCCACGGCATGTGTGTAATAGGTGTCCTTTACCCCCCAGTACAGGGTGAATTGTGTTGTTTCATCTGAGACTTACAACATATGTGGAGACACAGTTGCAATTGTCCTTGGTGGTGTGGTTATGTCCGATTCATAGTCATAGTCAACCTTACAGGAAGTCACCTGTGAACTTACATGCTTGCTCAGATATAGGTGGACTTGCTTCATAGTTGTTGCCTGCACCTATGTATCCTTGTACAGCTAATTTAACAACCTATTATGTGGTTTGTGTATTGCTGCTGTCCACCAAAGGGGATTACTCTACCTTGGTGGAGGCTGGATATACAGGTCAGGTACTGCTGTGTCCATAAAGCTACAGTGGATATAAAGGGTACACACCCCTGATACACTGCCTGGTATTTGTGGAATTGGAACACGACACCACAATAACTCATTTCATAACAATTCCCACCTGTAGTGTGACCTATAGCCTGTACAATTCAATTGAAAACATAACAATCGGGTCTGTGAAAACATATGGAAATAATACTCAGTACAATAAGCCAGTTGAATGAGTGTGCACACCCTTAAACGGATATGTTCTGCATGCACCTCTTGAGATGGTTACAGTATTCATCCATCTTGGTCTGGACTCTAACACCATGGCACATCTTTACTTGGCAATAGTTGGTCAGCTTCCTAGAAATACCTTTGATTGTATTTCAATGGAATTGTACAGATAAGGGGTCACATAAAGATGAGAAACATTATGAAATGATCTTCTGTGGTCTGATTGTCATACAGCACATATACCTGGCAGTCGAACAGGGGTATGTACACTTGTGATATCCACTGTATATAGGTGTGGATATAGCTGGTACTGGTAGGCATGGGCAGAGAGTCATAACACAGGTGGACACTTCTCTGATTAATAGCTGAATATCATGCCTACTCTTGTACCCATATCAGTGTCAGGGCACTGCAAGAATCAGTAGCAGTACACATTTCTGCCTATTGTATGCACAGATACTGTTATTACACACATGTGCAACATGCACAACCTATGTACCCGAATGTTTGAAACCCATGTGATTTAGTTTTGTGTCTTCTAGCTGAACATAAGCATACATACATGTGCTCAGGGGATACCCGGTATATATTTCCGTTGAATGTAAGTCTGGCACTCTGTATTTACAGTCTTGCTGCTCAATCATACTTCTCAACCTGCTACAGCAGTACTTCTGGACAATGGCACACATAAATGGGTGTCAAAGGGGACATCAGTAATGATACTGTATTAATATAGCTTCACCATACATTAGTACATTGATTGCATAAGGGTTTGACATCACTGTGATAACCTAGAAGATGTTCAACAGTCATAAGTATGCTATTATGTTACAATGTCATTGCTCATAGACCTGCCAATGGTTTGGCTGACATAACACAGGTATATGTGTATGTGACTACAGATATCAGTCACAAATGTGCTTATTGGCCTGCAAAACACTGTACAGTTGAATGTTATTAATTCAATGTATCACATGCAGTTCAACACACTTCTGTAACAGTACTTTACTATGCACATGTCCTCTATAGGTGTCTTAGCTTTACAAAGCAAACATGTGTTATACTCATAATCACATGTAACATGAATATGGAAAACATCCCAGTAAGTGGCCTATCAGTGGCACAGTCACAACTGTTTGACAGACACCCCTGCATTTGTAATATATGAGCTGTTCTTTTCCAGGGTGAGTCAGGCTCCTGAGCTGTGATCCCACCTCACAACCTCTCAGAGCATTACATCTGGAAATTGCCTAAAATGATGAGGGGATAAATAGGGACATACCTTAAATATTCCTGTTACAAATATAGGAAGTTTTTAGAATGATACATTTAGCATTACGATGAATATTCTTAAGGATGTGGAGTCTTAAACTCAAATGTTTGTCATTACTTGATTACTTCAATCCTCAGCTATTTGCCAGAAAAGTACAGATCTCAGGAGTAGTAGACAAAAATACATGATGGTAAAATGTGGACGTTCTGAGATGATCTGTACAGTTGAGAGGTATGTCTGTGATATCTCCCAGTGCAGAGAGGGCCAGATGCTATGGCCATCGCAGCTGTTTAGCAGGACATTAATACAGCATGTCTTGTTCAGACACATATTCCTCCAAATCATATTTCCCTTTATTATAGACCAAGTACTACATTCAATTACTTGCTTACATGTTCCACTTACCTTTTTTTCTTTCTTCTCTTTTCCACTTTATGTCTCATTTGTTATTTCTCTCTCTCTCCCTGTGTACTACAGGGATAAAGCTGGTTTGAATAGGTGGCAGCATGGCTTTTGTAGGTAATGCTCATGACCAGGTGATGGCATGTGCACCTATTGGGGTTCTTCACTTAATAACTGCATGCAGAGCAGCTGTGTAGTTCTTCCAATAGCCAATGTCATGGCAATGCACTCCTATAAATGAGTACTCCATGTGGGCACTGGCCCTTTCCCTTACTTGTGAGGAAGACATCCTGGAGTTGTGTGAGCTACTTCCTCTTACAACAAGACTTGTGGAGACAAGCCAACTAAATGGTGGGGAAGGCTCAAGACTTAGGAGCAGAATGTGAGTACTCCTGTTATATGTTTGGAATGCTGCTAGTTTAACAGGGTTGTCTGCACATGCTACTTCTGCATGGGTTTCAGTCTGACAAAGTTGTGTCTCTGCATAGCTCTCAACTGTAGGGCCATCCACATAATGGCCAGAGGTTAGCCTGTTATGTATGGGCTGTTCTCCAGACAGTTCTTGTCCTTGGCAAATTAGTAGCATACTCTGGTGATTGCATTATGTAGATGGTAATATCCATTTGTTTTTCTGACTTTATATGCCTCAGAAAAGATATGTTACAACAAACCCTGTAACACTAGCAACTTTCTCAGTGTATAACAGCAATATTTCATGTATGGTTGTGTATTTGGGCTTCTGTCCAACAATTATGTTGGGCTTTGTCCAGATGTCATGCAGTAGTAGCTGGATAGGTATACTGGTCTATCATTATTTAGTGCTGTAATTCCTGCTGAGGGGAATATCTGGGAAACATGCAGCAACCCAGGTTATATGCAATCACACTTGCATGTTACACCAGCTACAGTTCACTGGATGACATAAATAGTTTAACCCATATTGTATCATTACGTTAGCACTTTTAGCAGTGGTTTTTCAAGTAAGAGTAGATTGCAGATTGTAGTACTGGAACCATACACACCTGCATGCAAATCTGGACTCTGAGTACTGAGTATCTTGTTCTTGGTGTTTGAGCTGTATGTTTATATGTATCTCCTATTGGATATTAATCTGATATGTTGGTATTAACTGTAGACTACTATATTTTTGGACATGTCATTGAGGACTGTTGTCATGTAGTAATGGCATACCTTTCAGTTTCAGATGTGTATCTTTCAAAACATTCATCCTAATACATTCCCTGTTGGCTATCTAGTTTCTGTCTGTCATCTGTACAGATGTGAGATGCCAGGTATTGCTATGGCCATACCACTATATAGGTGCCCACATTGTATTGTGCTGTGGGCCTGGACACTGCTGCTAGTTCCAACATATGGGACATTCCTTAATGTGGGCCTTGCCCCATTCCCTTGCATGTGTGAGGGACATTACAAAGGTGGTGGCCTGCTGATTCACATACAGTGGGTGGCAATACATCACAGGACAA
>NC_056727.1:845527291-845622291 GCF_019279795.1 Protopterus annectens | reverse complement strand
TTCTACCCATATTCCCATAGTCAGTGTTACATATGTGCAGTCATACTGTGTGTGTGTGTGTGTGTGTGTGTGTGTGTGTGTGTGTGTGTGTGTGTGTGTGTGTGTGTGTGTGTGTGTGTGTGTGTGTGTGTGTGTGTGTGTGTGTGTGTGTGTGCTATTGACAAAGTCTGCCTTGATTTCTATAAGTAAACCTGGTTGTTGGTAGCAGGGACCTGTAGCTGTGACAGCATGACACTTTTAAATGTTTCTTGGGGGAGACAACTTGGTGTATGTACTTTTCTTGCTGTCATTTGCAGCCTTGGGGTTGAACCATGGGTGTTGGACACAGTATAACTAAAGCCTTCTTATAGCTACTTTATACCTTATCTTACATGGGAGACCTGTGGAGGGAATGTTTGTCAATACTACCTGACTGTTCTACACATTTTTACAAAATCCTAGTTGAAATTATGCATACAGCTTACTACCACTCCCGGGATTCGAACCATGGCTGTTTCTACTAAAAACATAACAAGCGTGGGATTCATCACAGAGAGCTATCGAGACAATTCTATCTTTTCTTTGAATGATTTCTTTCTCATTCTCTCTTTGTTGTACAATCTGGATTTGTATTTACAACATTACATACCTGTTCACATAGCACAGTGTGGAAAACAGTGGTTAACACAACATTACTATTCAGATATCAGATCTTGGTGCATGACATTTGTAATATCAGTTAATCTCATGTGTTATAGAGGCACTAACTTTGTCAGATGAGACTTAATTGTTTAATGCTTTCAGAGTTATAGTTGCTATGCATAACCTGCACACATTTCAAATCATACCATACCAGAGTAAACACAACCAGTCCAGGATTTAGATATTTATTCACAGGCAATTACATTTTATTAATATATGACCTCTATGAGACTATTACTGTAATATTGTCTGCTTTATTCAGTTTAAGCCATACCCAGTTTTAATAATGCCAGGTGACATTCTACTCATTTATATTTATTTTGTATGTATAGTACAAGCTAGATTGTTACTCACCAGCCTTGTGATGCAGCCTTTGCAACCTACTGGCATGGGCTTCTTGGTTCACAACCCACTCAGCTGGAGCTGTAATGGAAATAGAGAAACATTTATGCATACCTATCCAACACATACTAAGGCTGGACTTTGGTAAACAGTTATTGCTATGAATACTTACACACTGCTGGGACATCACCCCTCTGTCTTGCTTCTTGGACCCACTTTTCCAAGAGCTCCCTCTTCCTCCACTTCAAGTGGACATAGTGGTGCCGAACCTGCTTATGAGTCTGAGGGATTCCAGTGGCACTAATGAGATCATGGGTGAGACTTTCCCAGGCTTTTGCTTTGTATTGGGAGCCCTGTACTGGTCCTGCAGCAGTCACACTTCATTTTTTTTACGAGGACTCCTACCATGACCTTGGATTCTTGCATGCCCCAGTGCTGCATCTTAAAGTGCATGCCTTCACCAATGCCTGCCATTCGGCCTACAGTAGGGAGTTACAACAGTTGCATAGGTAAAAATCACACTCTCCAAATCCAAGAACACAGCATCCATGGGACCTGATAACCTCCCAGGCTGGGTTCTACATGAACTACAGAACGAATTGGCACCCCGCCTAAGTACCATGTTTAATCATAGCCTCACCTCAGGCTTTGTGCCCACTGAATGGTGCACAGTGACGATTATCCCACTCCACAAAGGGGAAGCCACCACAGATCACATGAACTACTGCCCCATTAGCCTGATGAGCCTGGTCTGCAAGGCCATGGAATGTATCTTTATGGTACATATAAACAAAGACATTGGTAATCTCCAAACTCTGGACCCCACCCAGTTTGGGTTTGTAAAAGGCAGATCATGTGTCCTAAACCTGATAGACTTCTTAGAAGCAGTCACCAAAGTTGTAGACGAGGGTAATGTGGTTCACACAGCCTATCTAGATCTTGTAGATGAGGGTAAGGTGGTTCACGCAGCTTATCTAGATCTTGCCAAGGCTTTTGACACCATCCCCCACTGTGGAATTATAGATAAACTCACTAAACTAGGTATAAATCCCTATGTCACAAGATGGATTGCCAACTGGCTCACTGACAGAACCCACACTGTGAAAGCAGCAGACTCCAAATCCAATTTCAGACCAGTGACAAGTGGAGTACCACAAAGTTCAATCCTTGGTCCTCTCCTGTTTGGTATCTACTTCTCTGAAGTACAGGCTAACACAGAAGGTATTTGGCTAATGAAGTTCACAGATGACTGCAAACTAGGAACCATGATCGAAACTCCTAACGGTGTGGACATCCTACAAAAGGGCCTAACTGAGACATACTCCTGTTGTCAAAGCCATGGCCTTAAGCTCAATGCCAAAAAGTGCATTGTCATCCCCTTCATTAAAAACTCTGTACTCATGAACTACCATATAGATGGTAGTCTACCTAACACTGAGAGTATGATAAGAGACCTTGAGAAGCAGGTGGATAGTAGGCTCTCCTTTGATAATCGCATCGCCACTGTAGTCATGAAATACTTCTACGTGGCACACCTCATCACAAAAGGTTTCTCATCCAGGAAAAAAGGGGTCATTGTTCCTCTCTACTCGTCACTCATTAGACCCATTATAGAGTACAATGCCCCTTTGGGTATGTACCTCACAAGACATCTACAACAACTGGAAAGGCTGCAGAAATACCTCACAAAGAGGAGTACCAGCCTCAAACAGATGACCTACGCAGACCGTCTAAAAAAAAACTCCAGCTTCACACTGTTGCATATCACCTACTCAGAGGTAATCTCTGCCTAACATACAAAACTATGTCAAACCCAGAGCTGTTGGACTTGCTCCACTTAAAGAAAACCCAATCCCTCTGAGCTACACACTCTAGGAACCTAAATCTTGTCACCACAATAAACAGAACATGCAGGAGGGATAGATTCCTGTCCAAGAGACTTCCCATACTCTGGAACAAACTACCTATCTATATCAAACAAAGCTCCTCATTAGCACTCTTCAAGAAAAATCTTGATGATTAGATGGGAAATAGGAAATTCACTCCAGGGATCACTTCTGTGGCTCTGCTCAACAGGGGCACAGGAAAATAATTTTCTTGGGTGGTGAAAGCCAGGGTACCTTTTTGGCTAGGCTTATATAGGCCCTAGGGCCAATAGCCTAGTACCTACCTATGAACCTATGAACAACCAGTTATGAGCTGTATTCCCACCTGCGAGGTTTAAATAGGGCTATTTTTCCACCCTGTACTGTGATTGGACAGTTTTGAAACAGCTAATCTAAGCTAAGCAGTGGGCATACACACTTAGCAAGGCTGCCCATTGCTTAATAGGGTAGATGTTAACCCTGGCTTAGCAGTGTGCAAATCCACTTGGATATGCTAAATATGATTTAAACTTTTAATTTCAGTGATCATTTACATTTGGAGTGCTACACTACCCTGGTTAACATATACATAATATATTCACTAACTGTTTATTAAAAATACATTCTGGAGGTGTTCCACATATGAAAATATATGGCCTGCTATGGGGCTCAAACTGCTGGTCTGCATGCTAGGCAAATGCTCTAACCACTATGCTATTCCAATTTCACTTTTTTTGCTGTGTATAGTTCTACTTAACTTCTTTCTAAGTTTAAAGGCTGCTATGCATAGCTGCGTGATGGGCAGTCCTGTGCAGCTATGTTTAAACTTTATTCTGCACTAATAAAAAAAATAAATAAATTAAAACCTTTAATTTTTTAATTTAATTCTTGGCTTTGTCCAGATTTCTTACTCTAATGGGTTGGAAGGTGTGCATTTTAGACTTCATACCCTTCAGATGATTCATGCTAATTCAAAACCTGTTATTCTATCCACTTTCTAAGTTTTGTACTAGCAATATTTAAAAGTTGTCCCCTTTCTCCAGATTTCTTACTCTAATGGGTTGGGAGGTGTGCGTTTTAGACTTCATACCCTTTGGAAGATTCATGCTAATGCAAAACCTGTTATTCTATCAACTTTCTAAGTTTGTACTAGCAATATTTAAAAGTTGTCCCCCTTTCTCCAGATTTCTTACTCTAATGGGTTGAGAGGTGTGACGAACAATCTCTCACTCTTTTTAAATTGCTGTACGGCAATTCTGGTGTGCAGGGAGCGTGTGTATTGTGAGAGAACGGCTCTCAGACAAACTCCCTGGACTCATACACAGAACTATGTGCATATTAAGGCACGGCAGTGCTCCTTCATGAGTATGCATGGTGAGCTACTGTGCTGTACAGGAACAATCCCTTCCATGCAGGAATAAGCTATTCCTGCACAGAAGTTTGCTGAATCACGGGGATTATTTATTGAATTTAATACACCATATTTTCTCCCTAAAGAAACAGTTTTAGGAGGGATAAGGAAAGACAGAGCAAAATTTTGAGCCAAACTCAAAGTCAGTTCAGAGGTATGACAGGAAGGATACACTAAAATATGTTTTTGAAATGAACGAGAAAAAGAAAGTCAGACAAGGAAAATAGGTAAAACACTGCAATGATGAGCACAAGAACAGTTAAGCCATTTGCATGGTTACTATTATCATTCAATATTAAATGCAGGCAGCATCAATTTAGCATTATGGAGGATAGACAAAGAGATTTCAGAAAGCATTGTTACTGAAAATGAGGTACAAAGTTCTAATATGACATAATTTGTAACACAAATATGGTTGTCTATCATGTTGTGTAAGACTATAAACTCCTAACAACCTTCATCCTATAGTTTTACATTTAGTTTCTTTAGGTTACATTTATGAACAGTGTTATTAAAATAAATTTACTCAACCAAACAGTGCTAATGGTTTTCTTCATAACAAACTTAACTTGCAAACTAATCTATAAAGTAAAATTTGCGCTTGTAATTTTATGGGATGGAATGAGGGGATGTAGTCGAAATTACATGTTTATTTATTTAATTTACTATACATGTGAAAAATGTTTGCTGTCTGACTACATAAAAGTGCAGTCTTTATCATAAATGTTCTCATCTGGAATGCCATGGCAAGTGAGATTTCCTTCCTGCGTGACCTCAAATAGGAGATCAAGATAACTCATAAAAAAGTCACGTTGCTCAACAAAGAAAAAAGTATATATCAAACCAAATGCTCCCAATCATTGCACAGGCTGGTTTCAGTACCAGCCCTAAAAGAACTGCTCCATTTACTAGGAAAAATACTTCTAAGGCAGACTATGACTTCACCATGAATGAGCATTAGCAAAGGTGAAAATCAAGGCTGACATGAACTTTTTTAAATATTTATTTATTTAGTTGTCTTTGCTGACTGAGAAAGTCCTGTTGGATAAATTTCATGTCAATGGCAACCCTGAGAGAAAATCTCCAGGAGATACATTTAAGGTACTCATGATAAACCCTTTTTATAACAATACATTACATAGATAGTGCTTAAGCCATTTAGACACAGATGGGCAGTTTTTCTGTAGTGACACTACAAACAGGCATTTCCTCTGTGGTGACATTATACATGATATTAAATCCCAAGAGTAAAACATTTAGTAGGTAAACAGTTCATGTATAAATAGTTGAACCGATAGATTTCATGCAGTTTAAATGAGTTAGGTATAGCTTCCCAGCTTCAATTTTGTATTGTAACTATCATTTTATTTAACAAAACTACTGAAGTTCAATGAACTGTAAGACAGAAATGTTTCCTCATGAGAAAATAATTATTTTTCTGTAATAATTGGATGTACAAGATTACTTTGGATAAAGAGGAGACAAGAAGACAAGGCAAGAACATTAAAATAAAAGAGTTCATAGGTTCATACTAGGTTATCTGCCCTAGGGCATTTATAAGCCTAGCCAGAATGTGTTTGGCTTTCGCCACCCATTTTAAATTTATTTTGCTATGCCCTTTTTCGAGGTTAGTATACTGTGCCTCTGTCTAACAGTGACACAGAAGTGATACCTGGGGTAAACCTACGATCTCCCATCCACTCATCAAGATTCCTCTTGAAGAGAGTCAATGAGGGACACTGCCTAACCTGGACTGGGATTTTATTCCAGAGTGAAGGGAGCCTCTGGGTTATGAATCTGTCCCTCCAGCATGTCCTATTTATTTCAGTGCTGAGGTTCAAGTCTCTCGAGCGTGTAGCTCGATGGGATTTGGATTTTCTGAGGTGCAACATGTCCATTAATTCCGGGTTGGACATAGCTTTATACGTCAGGCACAGATCGCCTCTGAGCAGGTGGTATGCCACTGGGTAGAGCTGGAGTTTCTTTAACTGGGCAGCATATGGCATCTGTTTGAGCCCTTTGATCCTCTTGGTGAGGTACTTTTGGGGTCTTTCCAGTTGCTGCAGGTGTCTGGTAAGGTACATCCCAAAAGGGGCATTGTACTCAATTATGGGCCTGATGAGGGATGAGTAAAGAGGCACGATGACCTCCCCTGATCTAGATGTGAATCCCTTCATGATTAGGTGGGCTATATAAAATGTTTTTCTAACCACTTTGGCCACGTGGTTGTCAAATGAGAGATTGCTATCAACTTGGGTCCCCAGGTCCCTAATTACTTCTTCTGTACTTAATGGATTACCACCTATGTGGTACTTTGTGGGCACTTTGTTTTTGCCAAAGGGGATGACTATACACTTTTTGGCATTTAGCTTGAGGCCATGGCTCTGGCACCAGTTGTCTGTTTCTATGAGGCCCTTTTGGAGGATGCTTGTGTCGGCTGGAGAGTCGATTATTGCGCACAGTTTGCAGTCATCTGCGAACTTGGTCAGCCACAGTCCTTTCGTGTTGGCCTGTACCTCCGAGAAATATATACCGAACAAGAGAGGTCCCAGGAGTGAGCCTTGTGGGACGCCACTTGTAACTGGTTTGGAGTCTGACATGGCTCCAGCAATTCTAACCATGTGGGTTCTGTCCTTGAGCCAGTTTGCAACCCATCTAGTGATATAGGGGTTTATATTTAAGCTGGTGAGCTTATCTATAATGCCCGAGTGGGGTATTGTACTGAAGGCTTTTGCGAGGTCCAGGTAGGCTGTGTGGACCACCTTCCCCTCGTCAATGGCCTTGGTGACTGTTTCAAAGAAATCAACCAGGTTTAAGAGGCAGGATCTGCCCTTAACAAAGCCGAACTGGGTAGGACCCAGTGTCTGTAGGTCTCCAATATCTTTATTTATGAGGTCCTTTCCATAGCTTTGCAGACCAAGGTAGTCAGGCTTATGGGGTGATAGTTTCCAGGATCTGTTGGGGCACCACCTTTGTGGAGAGGGACCACTGTTGCTGTACGCCACTCTTTGGGTACATATCCTGTAGTAAGGCTGAGATTGAACAGTAGTTTTATGTTTGGGTTTAGCTCTTCTTGGAGTTCATGTAGGATGCAGCCCGGGACACCGTCTGGTCCCATTGATGTTGTGTTTTTTGCTTTGGAGAGGGCAGCTCTTACCTGAGCATCTGAGATGTCAGGGGGGCAGCACTCTGCTGGGATAGATATTTGCCCTGTTGGTGGGGGGGGAGTTTGCGCTGAACCTGTCAGCTAGGATGTTGGCAATGTCTGTGGGTTCAGTGTATTTTTTGTCATTTTGGACTAATTCTGAGCATATCCGGGAATTCCCACCCAGGTTCCTAACATAACTAAAGAAAGCCTTGTGATTATCCTTAGTGTCCTGTGCAATTTTTCTCTCGAAGCTGGCCTTAGACGATTTTATGAGTGCCCGTAGTTTTTTGCTAATACTGATCAGAGATGCCATCCCTTTTTGGGATTTTGCTCTATCATGTAGTAGCTTCCTCCTTCTATTGTATAGTTTGTTTATGGCTGGGGTCCAGCAGACAGGACGTCTGCCTTTGGAGGATTGGTCTTGGTTTTATTTGGGATTGCATGATCCATGCATTCCTGAAGGTGTTCATAGAATGCGTTTATAAAGGATTCTGAGGTCTGGGCCGTATTTTCCACAGGCCCGGGGGCTTTGAAGGATTCCACCTCGGTTTTGAGGAGTGTGAAATTTGCTTTAGAGAAGTTTTTTGCTGTGGTTTTCAGGGCAGGGGGTGGAGTCGGGATGTGAATATCCAGTGAGATTAGTTTATGGTCTGATCTTACCAGTGAGGGATACACTTATGGTCTGGAGCATAGAGTCCCCATGTTGGTGATGATCAGGTCCAGTATGTTTTCCCCTCTTGTGGGTGTGGTAACAAGTTGTTCCATAGCATTTGAGTTTATAAATTCTAGGAACCTTTGGGCTAGGGTGTTGGAGCTAGAGTAATGCTCCCAGTCTATGTTTGGGTAGTTGAAGTCACCAAATATAATGGTGTTTGGAGAGACCTTCATATTTTCCAGTGTTCTCAGGAAGGTCGAGTGGGGTTCCTGGGTTTGGGAGGGTGGTCTGTAGCAGGCTATAAACTGGAAGGCAGTTTTACCCAATGTTAGTTGCACATGGATAGTCTCTGATGCTTTGTGCTGTGCCACCAACCTGGAGGTGTGGGTATCATTGACAAATATTGATACTCCCCCTCCTTTTGTGGTTCAGTCCAAGTTTTGGGGCCAAAAAGCATGGTATGAGGTATAACCTGGTAGTGCTGGGTTGCTCTCGGGAGCCTTGAGCCAGGTTTCTGTTACTGCACAGATATCGATGTTCTCCATGCTAAGGAGAGTTTCGAGTGCGTGCATCTTGAGGTTTAGACTTCTGGTGTTGAGTAGCATTACTCTTAGTTTCTTATCCCTTGTGATACCTATGGAGGTGGGTTTGTCTTTTGAGCCTTACATAAAAAAGGCACTATGGGGGTAGCAAGAGCCTTTGCCAATATCCGAAAGCCCAGGGGTGACAGGTGCAAGCCGTCCCTAGTGAAGCATCGTGGCTTGTCGAGCATGTCATCCCAGGCTGACAGGCATTGGATCCCCTTTGAATGACACCAATACTTAAGCCAATTGTTGAAATTGAGTTATAAGACAAACATAATTTGCTAAGAATTATGAATTGTACATCACCTTGTGACTATTCTTTTTTTTTTCTAAAAACATTTTTATTAAATTTTGTTAATAAACATGGACATGAAGTATTAAAAATAAACAATGTGAAACATAACAATTTACACTATATACAAACATACATGATAAACATTTGTTTTATCCAAGAAAGGTAATCAATATTTATCTAACAATCTCTCCAATTATTGGCAAGCTAGTCTTTTGTGTGTTACATTTGATGATCTCCGATAAATAGTTTGCATTTATTTTTTACATACAGATTTTGCTATTGAAATAAACTCAGTAAACATAAGATCTTGCTTATTTTTCCAGTTCAATGTAATTATTTTTCATGCAATAGCTAGAATTAACCAAAGAACAGGTAACTGATGTCTAGGAATTACACTTGGTGTAGGGACATTGAATAATATCAAAGAGCTAGTAATTTGACAGTTATCAGACCTCAGGGCTTTCGCAAATTGTCTAAAAATCACTCCAGTATTGTGTGAGAGTTCTACATTCGACGAACATATGAACCCAGTTGGCTTCAAGAATATCACCACACCTCTAGTATTTGCTTCCATTACTCTTGGTTATAAGGTTAATTATGTATGGAGTGTAAAAGCTTCTATGAATAAATCTCCAGGTATATAGTCTCCAATATAAATACGATGAAATGTTTTTTATTGAATTTAATAACTGTTTCTTATTATCATTAGATAAAGGTTCACCATTAATCTTTATGGAGTAATTCCAAAAAGCATGGTCAAAAGTAATCAAGTCTTCTCGAAGGATTTTATATACAGGAAATATGCTTAATTTATGTTCAATGTTCATCAAACTACACCATATGAATAGTTGTATCGCTCTTGTTATAATATCAGTTTCCAGATTTATTGACACCCTCACTTTATTTTCAACAAACTGTCTTAAAGATTGAATACAGGGCCAATTATCTTGATGGACATTATATCTGGCTAAGAGAAAGTTCATTGGTTGGATGTTCTTATTGTCTATAAACTGGTGCCAAAACTTTAGATTATTCTCTGTAAGATTCCATATATTATTGATATTGAAAGTATCTAGACAATCTGGTGTATAAGCTATAGGAAATGTAATGAAAAAGGTGTTTTTTATACTATAATTGTCGTCGATTATATTTTTGAAAATAAAATATTTGGTTTATACCATGTGAGAAGTGACTAAATTTCTTATTATATAAGCAATATTCTTGGAGTATCCAAAATATTTTGTTAATTCCAAAGGTTTCCTTAAACTGGGTTTCTGAGTTCTCAGAGGAAGTTATATGTATTTCATGTAGTTGTTTCCAGATAGAGGTGTATATGGATGAAATCCAGTGTAGTGTTATATTAATAATAACAGATTTGGAAGATAATTCTATATTGGGAAAGCCAGTCCCATTACTGTCCCAGGCTTTAACATGGCATTTATAGGCTATTCTTGGTTTCTTTGGGAACCATAGAAAAGTTAATAATAGGGAATCTATTTGTTTAAAGAATTTCTTAGGAGGAGGTAAAATCAATAATTGTATATAAAATAAAATCTTGGGCAAAATAATCATTTTTATTAATGTAAGTCTGTAACCCAGCCACTGGGGATGCACAAGCCAGTGCATTTCTTTGTGCCGGTCCCAAGCCCAGATAAATGGGGAGGTTTGCGTCAGGAAGGTCATCCAGCATAAAACCTCTGCCAAATGACTTTATGTGGAGAACATTTCATATTTCCATACTGGATCAGTCAAGGCCTGGGTTAACAACAACCACCACCAGTACTGTTAGCCAACAGGGTGCTGGCGGAAATTGGGCTACTGTTGGCTGAAGGAGAAGAGGAGGTGGAAGGCATGCCCGAAGGCAGGACGAGAGGAGGAAGGTTAGGAGTGTAGTAGTGAGGGTAGGAACTTTGAATGTTGGCAGTATGACTGGTATAGGGAGAGAGCTAGCTGATATGATGGAGAGAAGGAAGGTTGATATATTGTGCGTGCAAGAGACTGGAAGGAAGGGAAGTAAGGCCATGTGTATAGGAGGCGGGTTCAAATTGTTCTATCGTGGTGTGGATGGCAGGAGAAATGGGTTGGGGTTATACTAAAGGAACAGTATTTCAAGAATGTTTTGGAGGTGAAGAGAGTGTCTGATAGAGTGATGTTTATTTAGCTTGAAATTGATGGTGCAATGATGAATGTTGTTAGTGCATATGGTCCACAAGTTGGGTGTGCGATGGATGAGAAAGAAAAATTTTGGAGTGAGTTGGATGAAGTGGTGATGAGTGTACCCAAGGGTGAGACACTAGTGATTGGAGCAGACTTCAGTGGGCATGTTGGTGAAGTGAACAGTGGGGATGAGGAAGTGATGGGTAGGTATGGTGTTAAGGAGAGGAATGCATAAGGTCAGATGATTGTGGATTTTGTGAAAAGGATGGACATGGCTGTGGTGAATACATATTTTAAGAAGAGGGAGGAGCATAGGGTGACATACAAGAGTGGAGGAAGATGCACACAGGTGGATTATATCCTATGTTGGAGGGCCAGTCTGAAGGAGATTGGAGTCTTTAAAGTGGTGACAGAGGAAAATGTAGTTAAGCAGCATAGAATGTTGGTCTGTAGGATGACGTTGGTGATCAAGAAGAGGAGGAGGAGTGTGAAAGCAGTGCCAAGGATTAAATGGTGGAAGTTAAAAAATGGTTATTGTGAGGTGGAGACCAGGGAAGAGTTAAGACAGGCACTGGGAGGCAGTGAAGAGTTACCAAATAGATGGGTAACTACAGCAGAGCTAGAAATGTGCTTGGTGTGACATCTAGACAGAGGAAGGAGGACAAGGAGACCTGGTGGTGGAATGAGGAAGTACAGGAGAGTATACAAAGGAAGAGGCTGGTGAAGAAGAAGTGGGATTGTCAAAGAGATGATGAAAGTAGACATGAGTATAAAGAGATGAGGCGCATGGCAAAGAGAGAGGTGGCGAAGGCTAAGGATAAGGCATGTGGAGAGTTGTATGAGAGATTGGTCACTAAAGAGGGAGAAACAGACCTGTACCGATTGGCTAGACAGAGGGACAGAGCTGGGAAAGATGTGCAGCAGGTAAGGGTGATAAAAGATAGTGAGTGAAACATACTCACAAGTGAGGAGAGTGTGTTGAGTAGATGGAAAGAGTACTTTGAAGGGCTGATGAATGAAGAGAATGAGAGAGAGAAAAGGTTGGATGATGTGGGGATAGTGAATCAGGAAGTGAAACAGATTACAAGAAGGAAGTAAGGTCAGCTATGAAGAGGATGAAGAATGGAAAGGCTGTTGGCCCAGATGACATACCAGTGGAAGCATGGAGGTGCTTAGGAGAAATGGCAGTGGAATTTTTAACCAGAGTGATTAATGAAATTTTGGAAAGTCAGAGGATGCCTGAGGAGTGGAGAAAACGTGTTTTGGTACCTATCTTTAAGAATAAGGGTGATGTGCAGAGCTGCAGTAACTACAGAGGGATAAAACTGATCAGTCACAGTTTTAACTTATGGGAAAGAGTAGTGGAAGCTAGGTTAAGAAAGGAGGTGATGATTAGTGATCAGCAGTATGGTTTCATGCCAGGAAAGAGCACTACAGATGCAATGTTTGCTCTGAGAGTGTTGTTGGAGAAATATAGAGAAGGTCAGAAGGAGTTGCATTGTGTCTTTGAGGACTTAGAGAAAGCATATGACAGGGTGCCTAGAGAGGAGTTGTGGTATTGTGTGAGGAAGTCGGGAGTGGCAGAGAAGTATGTAAGAGTGGTACAGGATATGTACGAGGGTAGTGTGACACTGGTGAGGACTGCGGTGGGAGTGACAGATATGTTTAAAGTGGAGGTGGGATTACATCAAGGATCAGCTCTGAGCCCTTTCTTATTTGCAGTGGTGATGGATAGGTTGACAGATGAGATCAGACAGGAGGCCCCGTGGACTATGATGTTTGCAGATGACATTGTGATATGTAGTGAGAGTAGGGACCAGGTTGAGGAGACTATGGAGAGGTGGAGATATGCTTTAGAGAGGAGAGGAATGAAGGTCAGCAAGGCTAAAACAGAATATATGTGTGTAAATGAGAGGGAGGGTAGAGGAATGGTGAGGATGCAGGGAGTAGAGTTGGTAAAGGTGGATGAGTTTAAGTACTTGGGATCAAGAGTTCAGAGTAATGGTGAGTGTGGAAGAGAGGTGAAGAAGAGAGTACAGGCAGGGTGGAATGGGTGGAGAAGAGTGTCAGGAGTGATTTGTGACAGACGGGTCCCAGTAAGAGTGAAAGGGAAGGTCTACAAGAGGGTAATGAGACCAGCTACGTTATATGGGTTGGAGACAGTGGCATTGCCAAAAAGGCAGGCGTCAGAGCTGGATGTGGCAGAGTTAAATATGTTACGATTTGCACTGGGTGTGACTAGGATGGACAGGATTAAGAATCAGTATATTAGAGGGTCAGCTCAGGTTGGACAGTTTGGAGACAAAGCAAGAGAGGCGAGATTGCATTGGTTTGGACATGTGCTGAGAAAAATGCTGGGTATATTGGGAAAAGGATGCTAAAGATGGAGCTGCCAGGTAAGAGGAAAAGAGGAAGGCCTAAGATAAGGTTTATGGATGTGGTGAGAGAGGACATGCAGGCAGTTGGTGTGAAAGAGCATGATGCAGAGGACAAGAAGAAATGGAAACAGATGATCCACTGTGGCGACCCCTAACGGGAACAGCCGAAAGAAGATGATGATTAATGTAAGTCTGTCTTCCATGGTGAAAAACATTTTTTTCCACTTTTTAGTCAAATCACTGATTATAGCTACCAGTTTAGTCAAGTTAAATTTAATAGTCTCATTCCATTTATTCTTAATAAGTATTCCTAGATAATCTATATTTTAGTTTTCCCAGTTGAATGTATTGTATTTTTTGCAAATTGCTATTTATTTTCTTATTGATTAAAAGTGTCTTGGTTTTATTTTGATTAAAATTGAGCCTTGAGATTTTTCCAAATAGAGTTATGAAATTTGTGATATGTTGTTAAGAGCCTTCTATGTCACTGGATGTTAGTAGAATATTGTCAGCAAAAAGCTGAGCGTTTGGACAGTATCCCTCATTAACTTGGAATCCTTTGATATTTGGGTTATTTCAAATAAATGAAGCAAAAGGTTCCACTAATAAAGCAAAAAATAATGGGGATAGAGGCAACCTTGTCTAGCTCCCTTATGAATTTTTACTGGGGATGATAGACATGAACCAGTCTTAACAAATGCTTTAGAATCACTATAAATATTTAATATCAGTTTAGTGAAATCTGAAGTAAAGTTAAATTCTTTAAAGATTTTTTGTAAGTATGACCAACTAAGGGAATCAAACGCCTTATCAATATCCAGACTAATAATAGTTAATCGTTTATTGGTTTTGTTTGCAATATCTATTAGAGATAGTAGCTTAATAATATTGTTGTGCACTTTTCTATGTAAGATCAAGCCAGTTTGATCAAAGTGTAATAGATTGGGTAATATCTTCTTTAGTCTTTTGGCCAGGATAGACATGAACATTTTATAATCAATATTTAAAAATGATATGGGTCTATAGGATGCACATAGTTGGGGGTCCTTACCTTGTTTCAGAATGGGGGAAATTATTGAGTACTTCCATGAGGGAGGGAATATTAAGTCTTGTTTAACCATGGAGAATGTGTTTAATAATAACTTTATTGTGTGCTCTAGAAGAATTTTATATATTTCTGGTATTATCCCATCTAACCCTGGGGCTTTACTATCCTTCAGATTTGTAACTTATTCTTTCACTTCTGCTAAGGTTATTTGTTGATTTAGGGTACTATTTTGTTGTTTTGATAGTTTAGTCTTGATATTTTCTTGTAGAAATGTATCTATTACATCGTCTGAATCTAGTGGTGATTGCATGTCATTGATTGACTGATAATGATTTCTAAAGGCTTCTAATATACCTCTTAAATAAGTTGTTCTTTTTACTGTGTTATTATTCTTGTATATAATTTCATTAATGTGATTTTGTTTATTAATTTGTTTGGATCTGATAGCTAGTTTATGTAAATGTCTGGGGTTTGCTGAATAGGACTGTAGTTTAATCTTTCCCAAGCTTATAGCAACCTTATGATTCAACATTTCGAAATATTTGTGGTTTAGCTTAGAAATTTCAGTAGGTACTGCTTTATCATTTTATTTTAAATTTAGTTTTAACTTATCTATTTTGGCTCGTAAATCAGAAAGTTCCATGTCCCATTCCTTTCTCCTTTGAAAATACCAAGCTTTAACTCCACTAAAGATGTGAACTTTTAATGCATCCCAGAGTATGATATCTGTTAGTTCACCATTATTGTTGTTTTCCATAAATGAATTTATTTTTTTTTAATAACCACTCTTTAAAACCTTTTAACTTAGTAACATAGGCTGGGAGAAGAGTGTCAGGAGTGATTTGTGACAGACGGGTACCAGTAAGAGTGAAAAGGAAGGTCTACAAGAGGGTAGTGAGACCAGCTACGTTACATGGGTTGGAGACAGTGGCATTGACAAAAAGGCAGGAGTCAGAGCTGGATGTGGCAGAGTTAAATATGTTACGATTTGCACTGGGTGTGACTAGGATGGACAGGATTAAGAATCAGTATATTAGAAGGTCAGCTCAGGTTGGACAGTTTGGAGACAAAGCAAGAGAGGTGAGATTGCATTGGTTTGGACATGTGCTGAGAAAGGATGCTGGGTATATTGGGAAAAGGATGCTAAAGATGGAGCTGCCAGGTAAGAGGAAAAGAGGAAGGCCTAAGATAAGGTTTATGGATGTGGTGAGAGAGGACATGCAGGCGGTTGGTGTGAAAGAGCATGATGCAGAGGATAAGAAGAAATGGAAACAGATGATCCACTGTGGCGACCCCTAACGGGAACAGCCGAAAGAAGATGATGATTAATGTAAGTCTGTCTTCCATGGTGAAAAACATTTTTTTCCACTTTTTAGTCAAATCACTGATTATTGCTACCAGTTTAGTCAAGTTAAATTTAATAGTCTCATTCCATTTATTCTTAATAAGTATTCCTAGATAATCTATCTTTTCGTTTTCCCAGTTGAATGTATTGTATTTTTTGCAAATTGCTATTTATTTTCTTATTGATTAAAAGTGTCTTGGTTTTATTTTGATTAAAATTGAGCCTTGAGATTTTTCCAAATAGAGTTATGAAATTTGTGATATGTTGTTAAGAGCCTTCTATGTCACTGGATGTTAGTAGAATATTGTCAGCAAAAAGCTGAGCGTTTGGACAGTATCCCTCATTAACTTGGAATCCTTTGATATTTGGGTTATTTCAAATAAATGAAGCAAAAGGTTCCACTAATAAAGCAAAATATAATGGGGATAGAGGCAACCTTGTCTAGCTCCCTTATGAATTTTTACTGGGGATGATAGACATGAACTAGTCTTAACAAATGCTTTAGAATCACTATAAATATTTAATATCAGTTTAGTGAAATCTGAAGTAAAGTTAAATTCTTTAAAGATTTTTTGTAAGTATGACCAACTAAGGGAATCAAACGCCGTATCAATATCCAGACTAATAATAGTTAATCGTTTCTTGGTTTTGTTTGCAATATCTATTAGAGATAGTAGCTTAATAATATTGTTGTGCACTTTTCTATGTAAGATCAAGCCAGTTTGATCAAAATGTAATAGATTGGGTAATATCTTCTTCAGTCTTTTGGCCAGGATAGACATGAACATTTTATAATCAATATTTAAAAATGATATGGGTCTATAGGATGCACATAGTTGGGGGTCCTTACCTTGTTTCAGAATGGGGGAAATTATTGAGTACTTCCATGAGGGAGGGAAAATTAAGTCTTGTTTAACCATGGAGAATGTGTTTAATAATAACTTTATTGTGTGCTCTAGAAGAATTTTGTATATTTCTGGTATTATCCCATCTAACCCTGGGGCTTTACTATCCTTCAGATTTGTAACTTATTCTTTCACTTCTGCTAAGGTTATTTGTTGATTTAGGGTACTATTTTGTTGTTTTGATAGTTTAGTCTTGATATTTTCTTGTAGAAATGTATCTATTACATCGTCTGAATCTAGTGGTGATTGCATGTCATTGATTGACTGATAATGATTTCCAAAGGCTTCTAATATACCTCTTAAATAAGTTGTTCTTTTTACTGTGTTATTATTCTTGTATATAATTTCATTAATGTGATTTTGTTTATTAATTTGTTTGGATCTGATAGCTACTTTATGTAAATGTCTGGGGTTTGCTGAATAGGAATGTAGTTTAATCTTTCCCAAGCTTATAGCAACCTTATGATTCAACATTTCTAAATATTTGTGGTTTAGCTTAGAAATTTCAGTAAGTACTGCTTTATCATTTTATTTTAAATTTAGTTTTAACTTATCTATTTTGGCTCGTAAATCAGAAAGTTCCATGTCCCATTCCTTTCTCCTTTGAAAATGCCAAGCTTTAACTCCACTAAAGATGTGAACTTTTAATGCATCCCAGAGTATGATATCTGTTAGTTCACCATTATTGTTGTTTTCCATAAATGCATTTATTTTTTTTTTAATAACCACTCTTTAAAACCTTTTAACTTAGTAACATAGGCTGGGATTCTTTGAAAAATTATCATATCATCCTTTTCACTGTCAAGCTGAACAAAAAGGCATTGTGGTCAGAGAGTGGACCTGACTGTATTGCAACATCACTTATTTTAGAGTAAAGAGCGTTAGACAGAAATCTTATCAATATTAGTTTGTGTGCCAAATCGGAAAGAATAATGAGAGTATTGAAGTGAATTTTGAACGCTTAAATTATGTATGTCTCTAAAATTCATTGAGGCTATAAAACTGCTTACCTGTTTAGCTTGTGTCGTTAGTTTAACCTTACTATTTTTAGAGGTGTCTTCATCTGATAACAAGCAATTGAAATCTCCCGCCAGAATAATTTCTCCCTTTGCATGTAAAGTAATGAAATCCAAGTATTTCTTCACATATTTAGTTCGTAGACCAGGAATCCAATATGAGTTTACCAGTGTGAATAATTTCTTATTAACTTCTAGCACTACTAAGCTTAACATTCCGTCTTTATCTGAGAAGGTGTTTATAATTTTATGCAGTGTATAAGTATTATTCCATAGTATAAGAGTACCTCTTATTTTGGCTCTAAAGCAGGAACCCGTGAGAACTGTAAAACCATTAAATGATCATTTTTGCAAATCCTTCTCCAGCAAGTGGGTTTCCTGCAAGATTATCTGAGCTCTGTGCATTTTAATGAATTTAATGAAACCAGCTCTTTTGACATTGTTATTTAAGCCATTAATATTTAATGATAAGCATTTATATATCATCATTTGTTAAAGTTATATTTAGAGCATCAATAATACCGTCCAAGTATAATGACTTGAAGTAATTCATGAAGTTATGTATCATGGATGAGTCAAGAATCTTTAGAAACAAATTCTGAAACCAATATCTAAGAAAACATACATACATGGAACCGAAAGGTCCAGGTTTAGTTAATAAATTAACTAAACCACCCTTTAACACCAT
This sequence comes from Protopterus annectens, assembly GCF_019279795.1. Taxonomy (NCBI): domain Eukaryota; kingdom Metazoa; phylum Chordata; order Ceratodontiformes; family Protopteridae; genus Protopterus; species Protopterus annectens. The sequence continues at coordinate 845,603,773 of NC_056727.1, read as the reverse complement.
CTCACACACCAAAAACATACATAAATAGCTTCTGCTTTAAATGTAGTATATACAAACAGTAAAGCATTTCTAAGGTAACTCAAACAAATATGAACATAAAAGTCCATCAGGCAATCACAGTGAATTTGTATGTAATATTGTGTAAACCACTACTAGGTATTGGAAGATAAGGAGTCAGTTTCACCAATTAACCTGGTTGCTTTGTCAGCATAAGCTTCTAATACCTATATATTTTACACCTGTATTACAGTATCTTGTGTTTATAACTATAGCAATACAGAAAAAAGGGGGGCATATGTTGGTCTATTAATACTAATTGAACAGACTAGAGTGACCTAGAACATTTTAACAATCCATTCCTACAGTGTATGTGGTCATACAAAGATTTGAATTATAGTATCATAACTATCATTGCAATTGAGTCTGATTATATTGCTTTAAATCTGAATCAGTGAGAATACCTAATATAGATTAAAGTTGCTTAAGCATGAAAACAGCAGAAGGAAAAGGAGACTCAATCCTATATATATCTTTGCATTCAGAATATTAAAGAAATTGGTTGTTTAAGTAGTCAAATATTAATATATTATCATTTAGGGCATGCTATCAAAGCAAAGAATGGTATCATGTCAGACTTCAGTGTTTCAAAGCAACAGACATACAGTAGCATTAAAATGCAATTTTCCTCATTAGACTAGTAAAATAATCACTCCATTAAAGTCCTAGTTTGTTAAAAATACATATTTAAAGTGATTCCATACCTTTAGGTGCATAAAAGATGAAAAAAAAAACAAACAAAAAAAACAGTTACTTTTTCTTCTAGTTTCATTTTCAGGTTTACTTCCTGGTTTCTGAATCATGCATGAGTTCAAAGGTTGTGTGATGTCATCACTCACTGTATTCTTGCTTCCAGCTTATCTAGCTTGTTGCTAATGCCCTGTAGATGCTTGTGCATGTGAAGAAACAGTCACAGAGGCTTAGAAAAGGCATTTTTGGTGGGAATTTCAAACAACTAAGTTTTCTCCATTGTAAAGAAGCATAAAAAGTGCACAAGTAGCCTCTACAGTGAAAAAAACATGAACAGCCCTTCTCTAAAAATATTGGGAAAGTAAGATTTTTCCCATAAATCAATAATTTACATTTTTTAAACTAAATTAGGATAAGAATTAACATTAGAACATTTAGTTAATGTAAAGCACTGAATGTTGATATATTACACTAAGAAATGCCAATTTTAATTAAAGACATATATATTAATCATGATATGAACATCTTTCAGAAATGTCAGAAATGTCATGAGGAAACAAAACTATCTTAAGTAAACTATCTCCTAAGGGCACTTTTGTTGTGGGAATTCCATACAGTGTAATCATAATAGACTAAACAGTAAACTCTAAAGTGTTACCCCACCACTAACACACATGAATGCTTTACATTGGAAACCATGAATTAATAGTAAGATAGCATGACTTTTGTATCCAAATTGAATATATAATGAAGTCAACTGCACCCTGGTTATAGTAAACATATGGTATGAAAGAAGAAGAAGAAAAAAATATATATATATATATATATATATATATATATATATATATATATATATATATTTATATACACACACACACACACACACACACACACACACATATATATATATATATATATATATATATATATATATATATACACACACACACACACACACACACACATACACACACACACACACACACACACACACACACATATATATATATATATGTATACACACAGACACACATACACACATATATACATGTATATATACATAGATATATGCAGACGCCCATGCAAAATAAAGTTATATGTATTCCAATAAAATATTATGCAAAATAAAGACACTTTACCTTTGCTTTGTGTATATATTCTAATAAAATATTAAGTAAAGAGTTCTGCAAGAAAGCATTTAGAATTATTTAATAACAATCCTATTTGTCTTTTAATTTTTTTTATTTGCATTTTCTTTGACAGTCTAAGTGTTCTTAGTTGCATGTCTTTTCAGACTCTGTGTAGACCATTCTATGTCCTCTATATCAGTTAGTATTTTTTTCTTGTGAATAAAGTCCAAAGCCTCTGACAAAGAGTTAAAGATCTTCTCACCTTCAGGTAAAAATATTTTTATCCTGGAGGTGAAGAGAATTTGTGCTTTGATGGTAACTTTTTTAGGAGATTTTTATCAAGGGAACACATTCTTTCCTTCTAGATATGACAGACGAAGTATAGTCATTGTCAAAATGAATGAGCTTGACCTTTATCTTGATGGGAGAATTATTCCATGCAGACTTCAGAACCAAATCCTTATCTTGGGAGGACAAAATCTAACAATGATGGATCTGAGGTTAGGAGAATCTGTTGTTGAAGCAGGTTTTGCTAGCGACCGGAGAGGCATCTATATACCGAAGGAAAGGGCTTCAGGAAGATTTAGTGCTGTTGGAAGCCAGTTATTAAGAAAGTGCATCATATCAGTTCCCGCTTCCTTTTCTGGTACTCCATAGATTCTAATGTTATTTCTCCGTGACCTACTTTTTAGGTCTTCCAGCTTTTCTGTTAGTTTTGTATTCTGTTTCAAAAGAAATTAATTTTGACTTTCACATTCCATCAGTCTGCCATCCATATCTGTTACAGATTCCTCGATACAAGCAATTTGTTCAGAATGCTTTTTAGCCATTTCACTAAGAATGTCGAGCTGCTTACTACAGTCTTGTTTAATAGTATCTATTTTATTCTCTAGTTTGTCCATTTTTATAAATAGTTCTTGAATAGTAGTTAATAATGCTCTCAGCTCCTTCTTTACCACACTGTCATGATGGGAGTTCTTTGAGTTACTCACACTTGGATTTCTTGAGGAAAAACTTCTTGACAGGACAAAATAATAAAAACTTAGGTTTTAGTACTAATTTTTGAAAAATAATAAAGGCCGTATATTCAAAGATCCTCTGATATACTTTTGGATTAGTATTTCCAAAAATTAGATTAAATTTCCTGTCAGAATAAAAATGTTATAAGCAGAGCTAATGTTCAGTGCTGCTAGCAGTCTGGCATCTCGGCCCTGCCCTCACCTTGTGACTATTCTGTTGATCACGAGAAGGCATCTGAAGACTCAAGATGGAAAAGTAGTATAGTGAGGATACTGAACTACTGCAATTTGTTAGCTGCTTGCCATCTAACCCTAGATGAAGTGTTCTGTTGCAGGTATCAGGGATAATTTGATTGCTTTTATTCTTGTACAATACAGACATTTTAAACAACTTTGAACTTTGGTTTCAGCTTGATTCATCCTATATTAAATCATACTTAAGTTCTAATGCTGACTCTTACCTGAAGTATTCAACAACACAATCATGAAAAATTAAGCTAAAAGATATCGATCATATATTTTATAAAGTACAGAATGATGTAGATGAATTGTAGAACCTCATTCAGTAATCAGTCTTTTAGCAAAACTGACAAATATAAAATTGTTAGTAGTTTTGCAGTCTGATTATAAAAATTAATCTAACAGAATCTGCCATGGGACATATCATATGGGATATTTAAACTCAGTGAAATATATAAATTCAAAATACTTTAATACTTAAATTAGTTAAGCATCCCAGATAGATCCAAAATAAAAATAAAAATCATAAAGTAAAACATAAAAACATGGGAAATATAGAAAAGCAGAAAACATAGTTAAATCAATTCATTGAGTTCTGATGGCATAGTAGCACCCACATTAACAATGCCTATTCTTTCAGTCTTAGTTAACAATGAATGTTTCTTAGAATTAGTTATATACTTAACTGTGTCAGTAGTTCAAAAGGCAGACCATTCATCTTTGATGCTGGATTATACGATAAGATGACAGTGAATCTGTGAGTTTTATTCCCATGCCAGATGCTTGGATTAGTTTCTCATTACTGATACTACAGTGCAGCAAATAGTATAATGCGAGAGATGCACTTACATAGACAAACTGGAAGCAAAGCTCTCTCCACTCAAGACTGTGTTAGACTGTCAAGAGGAGAATGTTAACACCTGCACTACACCTCAAGCAACACATGGCCCTTCAAAACTCACATCACCAACATCCACACATAGTAACACTAAACCAACTTATGCAGAGGCCCTTAACATTAACCTGTTCAAGCAACAAGGACCTCCAAAGCTGAAATGCAAACAAACACCAATCACAACTAATGTGTCACATAGCTCACAACAGCAGTGTGCCACCCAACAACAGACCCTAAGGCAAGACAACATACCCAACACTTTAGTCATAGGTGATTCTATAGTCAGGCACACTGATGTCCCACTCACCAGGCTGAACAAGGAGAAAATTACATTCGGCTGCCTGTCAGATGCCAGGATCCGCCACATCATGCATGCACTCAAGTTACTCCACAACAAGTAGAAATATGACTCTGTCATTGTCCATGTTGGGGTGAATGGCTTGAGACGTACCTCCCTGGACTACATGAAAAGAGAAATGGAAGAGCTCTCAGATCATGTGGCCCAGGCAGGTATAACCCTAGCCCTGAGTAGCGTCCTGCCTTCGTCCAGAATGATACCACAGTATAAGGACAAAATGATTGACTTCAACAATTGGCTAAGTTTCTGGTGTCATTCAAAGCGGATGCAGTACCTGTCTGCCTGGAACGACATGATCTACAAACCACAATGCTTTGCCAGAGATGGTCTGCACCTGTCGCCCCTGGGATTCAGATTACTGGCTAAGGCTCTTGCCACCCCTATAGTGCCTTTTTTTAGGCAAGGCTCAAAAGACAAAACCACCACTGTAACAAATATAAGCATGCAAAATCTGAAGGTAATGATACTCAATGCTAGAAGGCTAAACCTCAAAATGCACTGTCTCGAGGCACTCCTAAAAATGGAGAACATTGATATCTGTGCAGTAACTGAGATCTGGTTCAAGGCTCCAGAGAGCACCCCTGCAATACTAGGCTACAACTCTTACCATACTTTTCGGCCACTAAACCAGGACCAAAACACTAAAGGCAGAGGAGTGTCCATATTCACCAAGGATATTCACATCTCCAGGCTAGTTGCCCAACACAAAGCATCTGAAATTCTACTGGTGCAACTAACACTAGGTAAGACTGCAATCCAAATTGTAGCTTGCTACAGATTCCCCACCATGCCCGAAGATTCTCACTACACCTTTCTAAACATACTAGAAAATATTAAGATACAATCAAACACCCTAATACTGGGTGATTTCAACTACTCTGCCATTAATTGGGAAAACTACTCGGGTACCAACACCTTTGCCCAACAGTTCTTGGAATTCATAAATTCCAATGCCCTGGATCAACTAATCCATAGTTCCAACAGGGGCTCAAATATCCTAGACCTGGTCATTACCAACATGGGAGATCAATGCTCCACACAAGTGCTCACCCCCTTGTTGGTCAGGTCTGACCATAAGCTAATCACCCTTGATGTCCACATCCCACCCCCACCCCCCACTAGGGAAACCTCCATAAAAAACTTCTCCAAAGCTAAATTCATGCTACTCAAGTCAGAAGTGACAAACTTCATGACACCTATGCAGATGGGAGCTGAAAGTTTGATTGCTGAATCCTACACTAAGGCACTGTACGAGTGCATCCACTTGTGTATGAATTGTGCCATTCCAAATAGAACCAAGATGCTCTTCTCCAAAGAAAAGAAGCCAATCTGGTGGTCCCTTGCTATAAACAAACTATACAACAGAAGGAAGAAACTGCTGCAGGAAAGAGGATGCAGAAAAGAGCCATGGGCTCAAGCTCAATGCCAACAAATGTATAGTTATTCCCTTTGGGAAAAACTATATACCCATGAATTACCACATAAGTGGTAGTACACTAAACACTGAAAGTGTGATAATGGACTTAGGGACACAGGTGGACAGTGGTCTCACCTTTGATAACTACATTACCACAACAGTCAGAAAATCCTTCTATGTGGCACACCTCATCATTAAGGACTTTTCATCCAGAAAAAAGGAGGTCATTGTCAAACTGTACTTATTTCTCATTAAACCCATTATAGAGTAAAAGCCCCCATTTGGCATGTACCTCACAAGACATATGCAACAACTGGAAAGGCACATAAATACCTCACTAAAAGAATCTCAAGCCTAAAGCAGATGCCCTATGCTGACCATCTAAAAAACTCCAGCTATACTCTGTCACATATCGCTTACTCAGAGGCGATCTCTGCTTAGCATACAAGGCCATGTCAAACCCAGAGCTGTTGGACATGCTACACTTAAAGAAATCCCAATTGCTCAGAGACACACACTCCAGGGATCTGAACCTGGTCATCACAATGAACAAAACATGCTGGAGGGATAGGTTCCTGACCTAGAGACTCCTAGACTCTGGAATGAACTGCACATACATGTTAAGCTGAGTGCCTCTTTGGCCCTCTTCAAAAGGAGCCTTGATGATTGGATGGGAGATAGGAAATTCACCCTGGGGATCACGTCAGTCACCCTGCTAGACAGGGGATCAAGGAAGTAAATATTCTCTGAAGAAATAGCCAGGGAATTGTTATGGCTAGACTTCTAAGGCCGATAGCCTAGTACCAACCTATAAACCTATTATCAGAAAGCATGGGGATGTATTTATATATCTCAATACTATACACTCTTCTACTTTAGTTACACTTTCAGTTTCATATTGATAACATTTCCATATTTTGTAGTATCAGAATACCATGGCATTATGTTGGGTCTATGTTATATATTACAACATTCAAAATGTTGAATACCATATGATCAAGAACATATGATCGATATTTGAATGTTGGAATATATCATAAAAAAAAAAATACTTTAATGGTGTGAGATTGGGAGCAAGGCTCCCTGCACCCCCCACACCCTCCTACTTAAATATACCAACTCCGAGACCACACTTCAGTGCAGAAAAGGGAAATTCTCCCATTCTGCACCATACAGCAACATTAAAGTCAATCTAAGAACACTTGAAATGTCAATCATATGGTCTTGACCATATGACGTTCGACATTTCAAGCATCCGTTTAATTGACATAGACCCATTATGTTAACACTATACCGTTATAATTTCTTGTATAATTTTTCCTTTTTACTCTATCAACCCATCCTTTCTTCTATATTCATCTTTTAAAATCATATCTACCAATTCTTTAACCATAGCTAACATTTCTTTCACCTCTTTTCCCTATAGTTTGTGCTGTACTTGCACAATCTTTTTGGCATTATTTTCATAAATAAATTATAATATGTATTTCCTGGTGTCATTTACCTTTATTTTTTTTTCTTTTTCCATTAAACTTTAATCACCCTACCACATATCTCTTCTTCTATAACTTTGTGGCAGACAGTTGTTCAATATTTTAGTGAACATACTTCTATATTTTTATCTTTCTCCAATTTATATTATTTTATTACATTTCATTACCTTAATACCTTGTGTCCTCCCTTAAATATTGACATATTTACTATAACCTGCTCATTTTTCAAACATCTTTTTTTCTTTCTGACATATCCGTGTACACATATACACTATTGATCTAATACATCTTTCCTTTCCTTTCATTTCACATATTACTACCTTCCCTGATACAATTATTGACACATCCAATATATTTATTTTCTTACTTCTAATCAGAATGCCTACTGCTGAGTATGTCTCATTTCCTGCTGACCATATAAGTTTCTTCCCCATATTGTCTCATCTGTTTCTCTTTTTTCTTCACACACCTTGTGTCCAACAAACATATAACATTCACACTTAATTTCTTATACCATTCAGTCATTAACAAACTTGTGAAATCATTTTGTATACTGTCGACATTTTATGCCAAGATCACTAAATCATAATTTCCTTTCTTTGCATTTTTCTTATTTATATTTTTTTCTCTCTTTCCTCTCCTAGCCTTCCTTAAATATTTTTTATCATTTGATCTTGTTTTTCCTCTATATCCGATTCTCCATCAGTGACATTATCACTTTCTAACACTGAAGATTTGCTTTAACTTTTATCTGAGAACCCTACAATTGCAGACCATCATGTTTTCATTTACCACATCCTATGCAGTATATTCTATATTGTCTTCTTTATTTATTTCCCCATAATACTTTCTTCTTCACTGTTTTCAGTAATGTTTTTAACTAATTGTCTCCTTTCTCAAATCAGAAATCTCCACTCTCGTTATATTTTCTACATACTAGTTTACATTTCCTGTTAGTATACACCCTCTCCCCATATTGTCTATATCTTCTTTTGTTAAAATCATGCAACAAGTGTACCCCCCCCAAAAAAAAAAAATTCAGGCTGTCTTCAGTGGGTCCAGGACTAATGTTCAAGCAGCTGTTTCACCGAATGTGAAACGGCCAGGCATACTTACTCTAAAGTGCTTTTCACCGAAGAAGCACTTTCGCGTAAGTATGCCTGTTGCGGAGATCGCACTACAGTAGGGATAAGGCAACATTCCCTTTTCCCCACTGTAGTGTGATGTCGGAGTAAGAATATAAAAGTAAATGGGGTGTGGGGGGTGCAGGGGGGCTTGCCTCCCTGCAAAAATGTAAATGTAATGTTTATTTTTTTTTTTTGAACACACTTTAACGAAAGCGCTTTTTTGGTGAAAGCAAAAACGCTTTCGTTAAAGTGTGTTCGGTGATAGTGGATTCGGACTGTTGAATTTTCGTTCAACAGTCCTAGATCCATCTTCAGTGTCTAATAGTATAGATAATAATGTTTGGTACATTTGGCATTTATCCTTCACTCACATTTCATCTTTCTGTCAAATTTTTTTTCATTATACACTCTCTTAATATCATATCCATTACTACAAACAGATAGCAAAAAAGTTCTTAACTCATATTCTTCTACAGTTGCTGGTTCTGAAATGAACATTTCATTTTTTTAACTGTGTGTGTAAATTCTGAATCAGAAACTCTTTCCAAACTGACAGTATGTTTTATTTCTCTGCTTCATTGCTGCGGTAGCATTGTCGCCTCACAGTAAGACGTCGTCCTGTTTGATTCTCAGCTAGAGCGTCTTCTGCGTGGAGACATGCATGAATGGGCGTACCTTCGTTGAAGGTTGTGCATCAGGGCTGGCAACTCGGCACATAAAAATCTACTGCCAATCATTAGCGGACCGGAGTTCCGCTGTGGCGACCCCTAACTGGGAAAAACCAAAAGGCTCAACATTCATAATAGAATTCGGCTTACACATATACTTCAATTGCCACTTCATAAAAGCCTGTGAAGCATGTGTAATGGAGAGAGTATCTTCAAATAATGACCAAATCTAGTAGGGAAATGTGCACAAGTTCTGCATTTACCTGTATGACTATTTAGCAAAGAATATTAAGTCAAATGAAATTAATGGTAGTTTAAGTAAGTGAAATCCACACATGAAACTCTCAGCTAGTATTTGTTAAAAAACTTTAAGAGAAACAGTCAATTATGTATAAGGTTCAGTTCTGAAGTGATTGCAGATTGTAGAGTTTCTAAGATAAGAAGGTAAGTCATTTCTGACAAAAGGAATAATACAACAAAAGGTACATTCACTGGTGACAAGCCAAAATGAGGGTTTAAACAGTGATACAGCCCCCTGATCAGAAGATGTTAAAGGGTACACAGGAGCAGTGCACTTTAATTTTATTAACCAGAGGAGAGCAACATTCAAAATTATACTATTAAACACTAAGGATGTCTAGAAGAGAGCAGTAATTTCAATAATTGGGAACTAGTTTTCATTTTTCAAATAAACTAATGGTTGTCTGAACAAACCCAAGAAAACCAATGGTTGTATTTATCTTCTAAATCAAGGAAAATGTGTTTCATGGTGTGGTTTGCTACAGTAAGATATTATTACCATAACAAAAGTGAATCTAATGGAGATGACAGATAATGTATGTATTTTTAATTTAAATCATAAATAGGTGTCAGTGTGTATTTCATTAAAATAAATAACATGCAACAGTTTTAATAAAATGCAACTATTTATGTTTCTTTGACAACCAAAATTACTCCATCAGAGAAAGCAAATATAAATGCAGTGCTCTGTTTTTTTTTAAATACGGGTTCTATTTATACTTGAAATTGATGTAACCTCTTGCTGCTGTCCTTTTCTTCCTTTTTGTCTGAGATTGTTATTTGGACCCAGACATTCCCTCTAATCACTTTGGAGTATAGTACACCAGAACTGCTACTGTCCTTATCTATCTGTTCACCTAAGATTGTTATTAGAACTTGAGAATTGTGACTTCTCTTGAAAGTCATTATAGACTACAAAATCATTAGGTTTCATTTTCATAATTAGATGTTTAGATTTTTTTCTGTCATTAGTTGATCCAGATAAACCATTTTCATTTATTTTCCCTGCACACCTAAAACACTGACATATATGTTTAATTGGTACCTGTATATTAAGTTAAGTTCATTTTTACAAGGGTTTTATTTTTTATTTCATAAAAGCTTGTGATTAATTGCTTATGTTATTAATACTTGTAGCATCAGTATGGCTATTAGTGTTTTCTGATTTTTGAAATGCTATTACTTATCTAATATTTGTTATAATTTAAAGTTGTTTGGCTTATGGAAATAGCACTCATTAACTGAGATATTGGTTTCATATTACTAATTTGATTGGTGACAGCATGTACTCTGATTACAGGAAAGGGGTAATGCCACTGGAGAGGAATCAATAACCCTCTCTTTGGCAATATTAGGAGACTGAGTGCATGAGAAAATTGTTTGGTTTAGTTTCAGCTGCTAAACGTCATATTGCACTAGAAGATACTGATATTAAACTGCATAGGGTGAAATTCTGGAGTGTCAGTGGTAATTACATTGCTCTGTAGCTGCTTGTGCAAAGCTTATTTGTGCATGACAATTGTCAGTCATAACCCATGGAAGGATTGTACATTTGCCATAAACTTTTAATGTTAGTCACTCCCTGCACATGCAATAGGTGTCACAGATGCAGATATAGGCTGTATAAATTTAAATCCATCCATCATCAACTAATTTTCCAATTTTGCACATGGGGTCTGGTTGCCACTTCAGCAGTGACAATTATCTCAAGCAAAGGTTTACACCGCCAGGTGGTTAGCACCATTGTGGTCATATAAAGTCATATGACTGACATGACTCACATTATTTTATAGCAGTAATTAATTTTAAACCCTATCCATCCATCTGCCATATCATTGGGTATCAGTTGATTGAGATGCCAGTGATAGAAACGTCAGAGTCAGAAGGTATTATAGCAATACAAGAAGTGAATGACCTGTAACTAACCCTGCCCTTAAATAAGAGGGAAGGGCATTCTCCACTTCAGTGAGTCATCTTTGCACTGAGGTATGGGCAACATAACTGAAGGCACTACGGAGGTCAAGGGAAAAGGTATGTGTGAGAAAGACTTTGTACATACTTAAGAAGAGGAGCATTGCTTACTAGACTGAAGGCATCAGGGGCTCTAAACCTCTTTCTGCAGCATTGATAGTCATTGCTAAGAAGCTCTGTTTCATTGTTGAATTCTACTAGTTAGGAATACCTACTTCCTTGAGTACCTTCTTCCTTAACACTGGCTGTCATTGTATTGGTTCATTTTGTTGCCCACCTGATGATTATTGAATTAAACTGGACTCACAGATTTCCATTAATTTGCCAATAGTTGCCTTTGGGGAGTAGTATCATGTTTTGTTCACCCTATATTTGTATCTTTAAGTTGATGCAGCATGGAACATTTTTCCATGGTCCTGAGCTAAAGAAATAAAAATGTCTGCCTTCTCTATTCCTTTAACTCTAACATATCCAGCTCCCATGGCCCATATTTATTTATTTATTTATTTTCTTTTCTGGCTGCAGCCCATACCTTTACACAAGAGTCATCCTTTGCCTACTGTTAAATCCAAGTACTGTCTCCCTGCATTCAATTTTTTTTCTATTACTCTTTCAGGAAACGTAAGACTGCTGCTTTACAATCAAATTTTCTCATTCAAAAATGTAGCATTCTGCCAATGTAAGTAATTTTTTTCAACCCTAATGTACCATTATTTGAAGCTGTTACAGCATCAGTATCACGATCATGATTTGTTACAAATAATGATGTTACAAAGACATGCATCTGGAGTGTTTTTCCCCCAGGCTTCCTCTGAAAATTAGCTCGTTCCAAGTTGGACTTTCCAGGTAAACAAATGTTAAGTAAATAAATAAATAAATTATTTCTATTAAATAGGAAAAAAGCCATCAGAATGAAGTGTCACTCATATAGTTTCCATCTGTATGTCTGCTTATACTTATAAATCAAGATATAAAAGCTGGTTATGCCGTACATTATGCCATAAGGAAACCATACATTAATTCAGGCTATACTACTATTTTTAAACAACTGAATTATTTGTTATCCAGTTGAGAAGGATGTTCCAGTTGTTTTATAATATCAACAACCTAAGACACTTTTAGAAAAAAAATAGAAATAGTTACTAGATAATGTGAAAACATATCATTACATGTGCCATTACACCATACATAGAAAAATGTATCATCTGAGTAAAAATAAAGGCAACCTGAAACATCAAGTAAGTGATTTGTACAGACACAAGTTCCAACCAGGAATGACAAATTAGAGTTTTGAAGTCTGTTAGCATAAATATGAACAACACGTGCTGAGTATAGGTAATGAGTATATTTTGTCCTTATCTTTCTTATATCATTATTACACAATCAAACTAGACATACATCAGTATTAACTGCCACATAACCCTATTCACAAGAATTCATGTATAGTTTTAGTATTGTAACTTCCATACCATTTACCTTCTAAAGCATTGCTTATAACTTTTGTCTTCATCCCATCCTCTCCCTACTTCATTCCAAGACTGTAATCTGGTCCTACTCAAATACATTCAGACCTCCATCCCAGTTTACAATGACCACTATTGCTGCACCATCTTTTTTAAATATACATACCTTTACCTTTACCTTTACCCAAATGGTGCATCCCCTTAATCTGGTCCTACTCAAATACATTCAGACCTCCATCCCAGTTTACAATGACCACTATTGCTGCACCATCTTTTTTAAATATACATACCTTTACCTTTACCTTTACCCAAATGGTGCATCCCCTTAATCTGGTCCTACTCAAATACATTCAGACCTCCATCCCAGTTTACAATGACCACTATTGCTGCACAATCTTTTTTAAATATACATACCTTTACCTTTACCCAAATGGTGCATCCCCTTCCTTCTAGCTCTGTGAAATATTTCTCTTTATATTTGCTCTGATCCTTAATATCAATTCTCACTCTATTCTTTCCGATCTGTAACCTACTGCCATTATATAACTCAAGCAAAAGGCCAGTGCTTTTCTTCATCCTTTGATACACCTTTAACCATATTTCCAAAACCGTTAAATCTCTTTACACTCCCACTACATATGCAACTAGTCACCTCCTTTTGACCAAACCTTTGACAATTGTCATCTGACCATCAGTCTTCCTTCTGTTCCCTTACTATGGTTCTATGCTACCTGTGCAAAAACTTTCAGTTTACCCCCCCTCCCACTGGGTTATTAACTGTTATTCTCCTTACCAATTTCCATACCTCCTCCCAAATAATCCTCTCCATTTTTTATTCTCCTTACCCCACTACTTCTATAAGTTTCCCATTGCCTTTTCTTTCATATTATCTCTCAAAGACAATGATCACATCTATTCTCTTTCTATACACTTCTCCACTCCTTACACCATTTCTCCTCCTCACATCTACTTGTCTAATCCATTTCCTCCCATCTCTTTCTCTTATTTCTTATTTCATATTCTCCACCAAACCTCCATAAAAAAGCTAATCTTCTAGACCATACGTTCCTCCCTCATTTCAGCAAACTCTTTAAAACTCTACCTGCAAGCTAGTCTCCCTCATCACACATCTTTTTCTATTTAATTTCTCATCTGATACTATAATAGAACCTTTCCTCTACATGCCCCAATTCACTCTTCTTTTGCAAGCACCTTAAAAGAAGATCCTCTTTCCATATACCATATATTCTTCATTTCAAACACTTTGATACATTATAACGTACATCTTTTTCTACCAATCAAAAGTTTCATCTCTGCTCACCTACCTCCCCATTCTCCAGTTTACCCACTTTATATTGCTTACTTCACATTACATTACTCTTTGAGTTATATTAATAACAGTGGTATACCTTACAGAATCTGATGATCGCTTTGGTCTCATCCTTTTTTTCCTGATTGCATCATTGTTCTTGCTGTTCTTCCTGTTTCCCATCTCCAGAGGAATCTCTAATACAGTCCCTGCATCTCCACTATCACTTTCTCCTTAGTGTAACCCCTATATACTGACCTATATATCAAGGTTCTAACCAATTCACCTCTTATTTTTAATGTAAATACAATATCTGACAAGCAATCATTCAGCTACTTAACTTTTTCCTTAATTAACAAACCATCAACTACTTAACTCTTTCCATAAACCTAGCCTTTTTTCTGCTTTGCATCTCTCACTGTTCCATATACACTTATTTCCAAGTATCTGTTCCCACCTCTGACTAATGGAAACTGACTGCATTCACATTTCCCACTACAAACATAACAACTATCTCAACTATCTTCTTTTAGCTCATTTTTTCAAACTCAGGTACCCTGAAATCCTTTAAGAATTCCAAAATGAATAGTAATTGCCTGTTCACATATTGTAATAAAGTCATATGGCTATCTACAAAACAATGCATTCTACTTTCTTCTGAAAATTCAACTCACCTTACATCTTTCTTCTAATCTTCTTTATAAGTCTCTCAATACAAATCAAGAATGTAGTTGAAGATAGTGAACACCCCTGCCTTGTCATCCACTGTAAAACCGTTTTTTTTTTTTCTAATTGCCCTTTTTTTTACTAAAAATCCTGCCTCACAGTCTCTTATATTATGGCCACATTCCACTCAAACACTTTTAATCTGTATTGGCTTGCTGTATCAACTGGAACAAAACTTCCTACCTAACCACATCAAAAGTCTTCTGTACATCCATCAAAACCACAGCAGAAAACCATTTTCCTCTGAGTTCTGCCAGCAAGTTTATTGATATTCTTTAACACTTCTTCTTGTGGTTTTATAGAAAGACATTCCCTTGTTTAATATGTAGATCAATGTAGCTATCTATTATTTAAGGGATTTTGAATATGTCTACGATATTTCCTTGCCAACCATCCAACCTTCTTGTAAAATTCTATGAAGAAAACATTTGGGCTCTCTGCTTTTACACTCTTTATGTACCTAATTGCATAAACCACTACACCCACTACAATATCTCCAATCTATACCTCTGTCTCCCTGCACTTAAGCACCATCCCATCTAAATCTACAAATCTTGAATTTTCATGTTTATCTTTCCATAGCATTTCCTAAATTGTTCTGTTATTTCAGCTGTCTTCTGTGCCACCTTCCTGTATTCTTATTATCTCATAATTTCCTTTAAACAAACCATTCTTCTTTGATCCTTCAATTTCCAAAATAGCAATTTTGTGCTTACTTAGCCTTGTCACCATCACGTCATTTTATTCTAACTCCATCTTTATCTTTGAATCTGTCAGTTCCTTCATCTGGTTAGTTGATCTTTTAATATATACTCCAAGTCACCTACTCCCTTTATAGTCTTCAGCAGTTTTCAAAACACCAAATTTCGGCCCACTCACCTGTCCTTTAAAATTCTTCCTCAGTTTCTCTCTCTGGTCTATTATACTGCCTGTCCAAGCTGCGTTTATGCTATCTCTTTCCTTATGCCCTTTCTTTTTCTTGCATCACCTGTTTGACCATCCCCTGCAAAAACTATTGCTGTCTAATATCCCACCCATGCCCCGAATTCTATCACCACCTCTTTTCCACCTGCATCTCATATTCACAATCTGTGTTGATACTATGGTCTAAAAGCTCCCTTTCAATTATTTTAACATCTCTTCTTTCCTCTGCTTTCACTCTAGCAATTATTAGTCTGTTCATTCTGCTAGTTTGCCTTCCTTTATCTAATAAAAATGTATATCTAAGTTTCTTCTTCAAAACCCTCCACATAATCACTAATTCCACCCTCTTCATGCCTGCCTTCATGGACTCCTGACACAACATAGGCAAATCACTCTTATCCAATAAAGAGCTTATGTAATTGATTGTGCAACGGCCTGGTGAGATAATATTTAATATTTATTTTGAGTTATATAATTTTTTACCTCTGTTTTTTTCACTGTTTGTTTAAAGAAACATAGATAGCCTCTAGACAGGAAGATTTTTTTTTACATATTTTATTTTTTACCTCTGATTTTTTGTCATAATGAGGTGTAACTGTGAATGTGTGAAATATAAAAGAAATCCAGAGTTTGTGTGACTGGCACAACTGGAACAGTAGGCTAGTGTGACAACTTTATGAGTTACTCCCCCCAGTATAAGGTTAACTTATTGTACTTAATTTAATATTTAGTTGCATATTGTTTGTTTGATTTATCCCATAGAAGTTGACTTAAAATATGTTTGAATTCTGGTGAAACAGATTTTGATTATTATTTTCTTTTAGAATTATTTATTCATTTGTAGCTGAAAATAGATTCCTTTAATGAGTATGCCATTAATGATTTACTAACCCACAGGTATCCTGTACAGTGTACTAAATGCCATGCATATTTAAAGGTATCACCTGGTAACACTGGTGACCTGTGTTCCTAATGTCAAAAGATGGAAGATTTGCTTAACATTATTAGTAGTAACTCTAAACATACTGATGATGATTGTACTTGTGCAATTGGTACAGCTTGGAAAACAGCTGTTATTTGTATAAATTGCTGGGCTGATGAGATAAATACTTATAAGGCAAAGTGCAAATACAACACATTTAGCAACAGAAGTGTCTACTGTCAGCAAAAGATCATTCAACCCCAATTAAATGTGATATTACTAACAACTTTGGAATTCAGCATACAAGTATTCAGCAATGTTATGAGTCAGAGCATTGATAAGAAAATGAAAAAAAGAAAAGAAGGAAGAAGTAAAGAACCATGGTGGTGCAGCGGTAGCATTGTCACCTCACAGCAAGAGGTTCTCGATTCTCGGCTGGAGCGCCTTCTGTGTGGAGTCTGCATGTCCTCCCCGAGTGGCATTCAAAAGACATGCTTGAATGGGCATGCCTTCGTTGAAGGTTGGGTGTCAAGCTGGCACCGTAAAAATCTACTACCAATCATTAGCAGACCGGAGTTCCGCTGTGGCGACCCCTAACTGGGAAAAGCCGAAAGAAGAACAAGGAAGAAAAATAAATGTATTAACATGTATAATTCAAAGAGAATGCTAAAAAGGACACTCCTTTGTTATGTAACACACAGATTACAGGGAATGATAAATTCATTCAATCAGAAACTTTCAGTTTACAGAAAAGGGCATAATCTTTTCAACAGAGAAGGTAAAAAAAAAAAAAGAGGCAAGAAGCAGGTGAAAAGGAAAGAAAAATCAAAACTGAACTTGGAGAAATTGAAGAACATTACTTTAAGAAAAAAGAGGAGAAATACCAAAGTTGACAGCATGGCTCAAGCTCTGGAAGTACAAAGCCAGCTGGAAGAGACCCGTATACTTGCAAGTGTAATAAGCAAAGAAGATAGTGAAATTAATAAGACTAATGGTGATGAAGATAATTCATTTGTGACAATTTATAGAGCAGATATTACTTAATTAGAAGTGGAACAGTCTTCAGATCTGGTCAGATTGTAAATGGAACTTCAATTATTAAAGGAACTGATACTTACATTTGTGGAGAAGATAATGAACATTGAATATGCTATGCTTAACACAAGTAAAAATATATGATGTGAGAAAGGCCTTAGAATGCCTTAATGTAATGAAGTGTGGAGCTGTATTATTTGTGTTAGTACAAATGATCCCATCTGAAGGACTCTCTGACAAGCACTAGGGAATTTAAGCACTCTTTGACAGCATATCTTTTACAATATTATGGCATATTTTTCACAAATCACATATAACAAAGGAGAGTCAGGTCAGTGTCACTCAAGTATGAACAGTGTTCAGTCTCACAGAGGGATTTTCAGTGGGAGTGGTTGTGCATCAGGATTCAGCTCTGATCCCACTGCTGTTCATAATAGTGATGAACTACATCTGCAAACAGGTTGGAGGGGACAGACCAACAACATTTCTGTATGTAGACAATGTGACATTACAGGCAGATTCTGACTGAGAACTTCAGAATAGGGTAGGGGAATGGAATGCAAAACTAAAAACACATGAGATGAAACTGAGTACAGGTAAAACAGTTGTAATGGCAACACATGGGGAAATCAGAAGAAGTTGAAAATTGAGATAGAAAAACCGTAGAACACGTTAACAGCTGTAAGTATCTAGGAGAGGTGGTTAAGGAGAAGGGAGGTCTGAATGAGGAGGTCAAATCTAGAATCAGAGTGGTTACAGCCAACTGGCACAGAGGGTCATGGGTAGTGTATGACAGAAAAATGCTAAACAGCTGACAAGTAAGCAGTACAAAACAATGGTGCAACCAGTTCTATTGCATGATATAGAAACCTGGGCAGTAAAGGCAGAGCAGATGCGAAAGTTAGAGATGATGGAGATGAAGTATATGAGACAGGTGCTAGGATGCACACTGTGGGACAGACAAAGAAATGAGGACATAAGAGCAGAAGCCAAAGTAGATCCAGTTGCAGTGGAGGCCAAAGAGAATAGGTTATGATGGTTTGGGCACGTGTGCAGAAAAGCAAAAGACAATCTGATGAAGAATATTTGAGACAGACAGGAGGAAGGCAAGCAGAAATGAGGGCATCCAGCAAAGAGATGGATGGGTTGTATGAAAGACCTGTGACAAGTCAGGCATGATTGTCAAAGAATGTAGGAAGCTGTCATTAAATCAAGAGAGATGGCAACAAGTGACATGACATTTCAACTTGAGAGTGCAGTGGAAATGTACCAAAGACATCTATGCATGTGAAAATTTAAATTGTTATGACAGACTAAAATATTTCATCTTGTACAGTGCTTCATGTACATATTTAAGAGGAGACCTTATTCACATATATAGGGCATTTATAGACAACTTCCTCTGGGAATGTTTGAGTTTGAAGAAGATCATATAAGAATGAGAGGTGTACTAATTAGTTTTCTGTGAGAGTTGCTGATGCACAGAATAGACTTTCGAGTTATACTAAAGCAAGCACTAGTTTAGATATTTTTAAGAAGAAACCTGGGCACTTATTAACAGAATAACTGTTTTGTTATATTTGTAGGACAGAAGGGTATTATTGCCTGTGTCTGTAATATTTGTATGCATGTGTGCATCCTTGCTTAGATATATTACCTCATTAAAATCCCCCAGCACATGTATATCCCTTACTACTCTCAGTCTGTTGGTACTATGTACTCATATAGGACTTCCCTCCTAGCCTCATTTGTCCATAAAATGCAGACTCCTATATTTTCTAACCCTTTTTTTCTTCCATCTGTTCTACCACCTGTCAACCTTTCTGATCCTGAAACATCTTTTGCACTTATTTTTACTCCCCTAATCAAAATCCCATCACTCCTTCCCCCCACCCTGTATTTACATACACTCATACTGATCCATATTAGCCTCTTCTTTTGTATTTTGTCATTTCATCTTCTTATTTATTTATTTATTTAGCTAGTTAGTTATTTAAATTCTTGAAAAGGCCATGGTGGTGCAGCAGTAGCATTGTTGCCTCACAGCAAGAGGTTCTCCTGTTCGATTCTTGGTTGGAGCGCCTTCTGTGTGGAGTCTGCATGTCCTCCCCGCAGTAGAGTGACACTTCAAACACATGCAGGTAGGTGTGTGCATGAATAGGTGTGCCTTCTTTGAAGGTTGAGTGTCGGGCTGGCATCTTAGCACTGTAAAAATCCACTGCCAATCATTAGCAAACTGGAGTTCTGCTGTGGCGAGCCCTAACTAGGAAAATCTGAAAGACATTAGTTTTAGTTATTTCAATTCTTGCAATAAACCTGTATCTTCCCCATGCTTATTTAATATGTGTATCATCCTCTCTTTATTTTTTCTTTCATTCTTGGGTAGCCCACCCACTTTCATTCAAAGTGACTACTTTAGATCTGTCTCCATGTCTTCTTCATCCCCCACTCCTTTAGATTTTCACAGATGTCCCAATTTGTGACTCATAAAAAATTGTGGTTTTCTGGCAAATCAGTGAGGATTGAAGTCATTAAATAATGGTAGACATTTCAGCTTCAAACTTTATGGCCTTCAGAAAATACATGCTAACACAAAAACGGTTATTCTAGCAACCTTATAAGCGTATAAGGGCAATAAATCTGTCCCTATTTTTTGGCCTTTGCCTCCGCATTATTTTTGGCTTTGTCCAGATTTCTTAAGATAAGCAGTTAAGAGGTATGCTTTGAGGTCAGGTCTAAAGGACTCCTGTGCAGAGACAAAATCTTTACCAAAGACTCCTTCCAGGCCAAGAAAAATGGTCTGTCCTATTTAACATAATTCAAGATGCCATACCATTCTTCTGACTGTACATCAGTAAATACTCTAACTTGCATAATGACTTTAAACTCTTTCTAAATATTCCTAACTACCCTATATCTCTCACTCTGTGCCCTCACTAATCGAAGTAAACTAATTTTTCTTATAAACATAAACTACCTCTTCTCACTTAGTGAAGACTATAGCATAGCCACCGATTGTTTATTGCCATAGTCATCAGCAGAAGGTACATTGTTTGGCCTTGACCTTAAGTCCTTCATTTTACTTCCATCTACTCATATCCCTCCTCCACTACATATTGAATTGTTGCACTCTCTTCAATTCTCCTTTAACCAATTCTTGTATCACAGTCTCCAGTGAACATAGCTTACTATAACTCTATAACTTTAACTTTATATTTTGTTTCAGGACTTATTATCATGACTTAGCTTCTCCTAAAAAAAAGGGAAAAAATATTAGTAACATACCATCATCATAATTCCCCAGATTTCACATACAAACCTAATACAGAATTGCATAACTTGTCATGGCATATTTAATTTGGATGATTACAGAATGCAAATCACACACTGTAGTTATACATCTTGTTCTCCCATGTTCTGACATGGCAATCTCTGAGTATTTTCATTGTCCATATCATGAAGGTCTCTTATGCTGCTGAGTTCTTTCTTCTGCATTCCTCCTAATTCCCATTTCAAAGTTTACAATAACAGTATTGGACCGATCATTATAATCATGTAGTTGCAAAAAAACAGAAACAATATATGCCATTTATAAACATGCAGCTGTACTTGTTACAGCTGACACATTTTGCATACCCTGAGCCTTAGTGTTTAGTCATCTTTATAGGTCCAAATGCACAGTCCGTACAGGTTTCCCCTGTGTCCATTTTGTACATTTTGCACATATCCAAATCTTACTCGTGATAACTCCCTCCATTAATTCCCACTCTATACAGAACACTATTACATTTGCAGAGTATCATGAAACTCCTTAAGACATAATTCAATATTTTCGTAGTAACAATTTTAACTGATGTACCATCTTCAGATTAACATCTTCAATGCTACAAAAATCTATATTCCCATACACCCTCCTAACGTCCCCTTACAAAGTCATTGCTCCTTTGATCACTGTCCACTTTACATTCTCAAACGCTTCCATACATTAACTACATTTCTCTCTGATCTTCCATTCCAACCATTTTCCCTCCTGTTTGTTTAACTGTAACAGTATAGCACTACTATTCTTCCTTTCTTCCAGCACTCTCAAATGAAAGAGAATATTGTCTGCAATTAGAGAAAGAAATAAGACCAGAAAAGCACATAGCTGGCATCTGATCATCAGCACTATACTCAACCCATTCCTTCATATGATACCTATTAGCAGATGGCGATGCATTCCTTACTGGGTGGATCATTTTCTTGTGTGATCATCATTTAATGATCCATCAGTCCCTTTTTTCTCTCCTTTTGGAGATCTGGTCTTTTACTTGTTCGGACGCCCCCTTTATCAGTACCATTCTTCCCTCTTTGTCATCCCCCCTCTTCATCTTCAGGTTTGTTTAAGTGCCTGAGCCCAGGCACTATACAGATTAAAAAGTGATAATAACAAGCAATAAAATAAAATACATCTAATAAGAGTAATAAAACATAAGTTACTATCAGAGTAGTAACAGCACTGAAGCCAGAATGCCACCATTTCCCCTAACACTTCCCAGTCCCCTCACTTCTTCTTTAATTGTTCACTGCCATTCATACCTAAGCTGATACCCTCTCTCCTACTTACTCCCACAGACAACAACAGATCTTTCTGCGTATTGGATCCAGTATCCGTCCTAGCTCCTTTTTGCTGAACACTCACTGCTGATTGGATTTGCTAATTGGATTTAACTAAGAGTACTGAACTACAACTCCACATCTCCCTCCCTATTCTAAACAGGTAAATATGTTATGTTCAGGACATTCCTTCTTGTTGCTGTATTGCCCATTTGTTATCCCCCCCCCCCCGCAGTTGGCAATAAGCTTGTATCTGATTAGTTTACACTGTGAGAAGCAGTTCTACAGAACAGTCACCACTCTGCTGATCTCCTATTCTCTCACTGCAAATATACACTGCTTCAGTTAACCAATGCAGAATACACTAAACTTACTGCTGCTACTTCATTACACAAATTCCACAACAATTGTGTCATTTGTTTTCTCCTTTTATAAATTCCAGGCACACTTTTTACTTGCATCCTCACCATTGCAAAGTTCTTCCTGAGTGTTTCTGTACCACCCACCCCTTGCACCTATAACTATAACTATTCAGTTTGACTCTTAGTTGCTTTGGTGTACCCACTGTACCCACTGATGACTGCCTCCCTACTCTGTGAGCTCAGTCTACCAGGTAATCCATGAAAAAAAATCCACTTTAGTTTTCTGAAACCACTTCCTCATGAATGAAATGGTGTTGTAGCCTTCCACATGTTCCACTAAATCCACGGCCCTGAGCTCCTCTTGTCTGCTTCTACTTTCCAACTCTTCACACATCACAGCCATTACCTCAGCACACTAATTAAGATCGCTTACTTCACACTCTATCATCATGCTTTTCAGCTACACTGATTGTTTCCTGTAAAACCAAAATGTCTCATCTAACTTTCCCAACTACACCTTGAGGACTCATACCTCTGCTGACAAACCCTGGAAGTGCCTAACAATTTTGGCAGACTTCTTCATTTTTCTGATTCACCCTTCACACTTACACAGTCAGATCTGTCCATGAATGCTCACCAGCCTACATCTTTTTATCCCATTATAGCAGTGGCCAATGTCACATCAACACATGTAGGCAGATACCTTGTCACTTGGCTCAACAGGGCACTGCAAGTAGTCCTGTATTACATATATTTGCATCATACATGGTGTAAATGCATAAAAGCTCAGGCTGTATGGATAAACTGTGTCATGCAGTGCTTTTACATATAAATACATCAGCAGAAGATTAGTGAGTTCAGTGGCAGGAAGACTACTGCATAGCGAAAATAAATAATCTGTACTATCACATGACTCAAAAGCTCCAGGCTGTTTTGGATATGTTCCTTCTGGTGATGCTACTGAGGTAGATATCAAAGTAGTGAGAGATATGATGATGTAGGGAATATCCTTCTAGAGTTTAAATAAATGAGTAGAAAAAAGGAGACACTTTGATATTTTCAGTCAATACCATGTCCTAGTATTTTTTCTGGTTACTCTTCAAATGTTGTGTATAGATCTCCAACATTCACAGGTGGACATACTTACAGTTATCACATGAAGGTAAGTCTATGAAAAAAGAAAATGATGACTTATTGAGCATTGTAGCTGGGTGTTATAAACCAAGACTGAGACATACTAGATTTCTAAACCAGAAGAAAAGAAAGACTGAACCAGAACTTGTACTGCAAACCTGAGGCTCAGTTTTATACTTAATTGCAGTTTAGACATCATCTGCTTCCCTATCCTTTAGGTATTGTAACCAAAATGCTATTGTGTTGTAACTGTATTTGAGGAACAGCATTTGAGGCTGTAACAATATGTTTCTTTTTTTGCTAATTTTGTGTTACGTTTCCTATTACAGCATACATGACTGAATGCAATAAATCCCTTTCTGCATAAAACAGATGTATATTTAGGGAATATAAGGAATAATGTTTAAGAAAATGCATGTTCCCCCTTGATCCAGTAAAATACGCAATGCAGGGTGCTGCAGTAGGCCTTGCTTCTTCTTCAAAACGTGCCATGCAAATGTTCTTGTCTCTGTGTGGGCATTACATACATCTGCAATTTACTCTCTTGTTTTTTAATACTGTTTTTTTTTTTTATCCCAAAGTTCAAATTTGTTGTGAAAGAGCATTTGTGCATGTGTCTATATAGAGACAGCCACACAAACAAAAATGAAATTAAGCAGACAGGCAAATTTAAATCATGAAAGCAGCAGGCAAATACAATGCAGTGATTTTAAAAACTCATTAAAGTAATTAAAATTTAAATCTCAATCCTACAAAAATGGAGTATTAGACTTTTCATCTAAAAAACAGGTCTACATCTCTAACTAGCATTCGACAAAAGCAAATGTCCTTTGTTTCACATACTCTCATCTAGAGCTAAAGAAATTGCTTTAATAATGTTTAGAAACTTGGCTGATTGCTTGGTAGATTTTTACGCTGTCATGAATGGAAGAGGGCAATCTGTGGGCGTTAAGGTGAAGCAAGCAATTGCAGGAAACAACTTCATGACCTAAAACAGCTATCTGCTATTGGAGCCAATGAATACAGTCGGAAAAGGTTAATGCAAAGCAGTCAGTCTGCTTTTATTTTGACCTATGTTCCACCCCGCAGAACAGATTTATTTATTTTTGATACAGGGGTGAAGGTGTTAAGCTGAAGCTGAGACAAAGAAAAGAATTGAGATGCTGATTACTTTATCCTGTCAGTAGCCTCATAATCTCGTCACTGTTGCTGGAACTCAATTCATTACTAGCATACAGTGAATTTTTAATAATTCATAACGTGGGATTGATGGCTCAGTGCTGCTTCACATTGATCGAAGTCATCTCACTCAGCAGTAACAAATAAGTAAATAAAAATGTTAACACTTAACAAAGTCATTGAAAATATGGTCATTTTGCAAATAGTTTCATAGCAAAGTAGTAAAACATATGTACACATGAGGCCTTGCACACACACACGCACACACACACACACACACACACACACACACACACACACACACACACACACACAAACACACACACACAACACAAGAACACATAGCCCTGAGCATGCACGTGCACGCTCACACACACACACACACACACACACACACACACACACACACACACACACACACACACACACACACACACAAACACACTGGGCTCTTTGCTTGCCTTCTAAATATACAGATTTTCCAGTTATTAATGTCAAAGTAAATGAGAGACTGTTTCATGACTGAGTCCAACAAATGCTGTTCATTTCTTCCTTATCCGTTCTGTTCATGATTTATCCACCAGTTAAAAATCTCAGGAACTTATATTTACCATGCACTGATTTACTTTTATCTTGCAATATGTACCATATAAGTCCACTAATTACTATGCTTGATGGAAGTATGCTGTCTTTATCTTAAAGTATTTAGCTGGTCATCTTTCTACCACAAATGGTCTAACTCTGATAACTATTATGTATAGCTGCTATCATGCTAATTTTTACTTTTCAATATGTCAGCATTCTGTAGTTTTTATTCTTGGATAGACAGATATATAAAATAAAGCTACTGAATTAATCGTGTGACCCAGTCGGGGCTGTCGGATCTGTCCTTATTTTAGTGACTAGCCAGAGACACAAATTGTGCTTAATTCATTTCAGGAATTCCAAAAACTTTATCTTTACTGTCTGAAACAAAAGCTTGTGAAGCAAATAAAGATCTCATAAGTTATGAGATGAAAAAAAACTCACTGGTGGAACTGATTAAAAAAAAAAAAGATCTGGACTAACAGAATTGGTAATTCGTGTACTGGGCCTTATTTAAAGGATTTTAGCATCCTGCTTGTGAAACCATCTGAGCAGTTTAAGCAGTTAAGTCACAGGGTTGTCATCTTTTCAGATGCCCAGGATGGCACAGCAAGTGGCG
The DNA here is from genome assembly GCF_019279795.1 of Protopterus annectens. NCBI lineage: Eukaryota > Metazoa > Chordata > Ceratodontiformes > Protopteridae > Protopterus > Protopterus annectens. Next base: position 845,577,554 of record NC_056727.1, on the reverse strand, counting down.
TGACCAAACATAAGACATCCTAATCACTGTGTCAAAGACTGTACTGTAATGACCCTGAAAAAAAAAACTGAATTAAGCCAGAGATCTAGACTGCTGGGATCCAAAAGCCATGGGGTTCTAGATTCTCTGTGGTGCATTTTGCAGCTTTTTTCAGACTTTTTAATCCAATAATAGCCTGAACTAAACTAATGGTTAAGGAAGGAAATTCTATCTTTTTTTTTCTTTCAAGGAAAATAATTTGTGCACATGGTATAATCTTCAAAGATGAAATGGATGATTCCAATAAACTACAGACAATCAAAACATAAAGGCATATAATTAACGAAGAGAAAGAAAAGCCATTACCAGCAAGAATTACTAAACTGAATTGATCTTACAGTATTTTACCTAAATCTTCAACAGTTTTTAACTTGATACAACATCATATGTGAGTACATTGCTAGCAACATTTAAATATAATAGCTGGTTATTTTATTAGTTTAAATACAATGAAGTTAATCAATACTTTGTCTCTATACATTCTTACATATATACACACAAATGTCTTACACAGTCCCTGACACATACACAAATGTATACTCTAAATGTAAGTTTACATATGGGATACTGATTATTGCACTTTGCAACCTGAAAAAAACATCAATACAAGATGGTGGAAGGAAATTGAGAAAGAGAGATGATGGAGAAAAGCAGCAATAAAAGAAAATACAGAAAGGCAGAATGAGAGGGAGGAAGGAGTAAGAGAGAGTGGAGTAGAACAAAGATGAGATGAGGGGAGGAAAGAAGAGGAAGGTTGAACAGAAGGAAGAAATTAATAAAGCACAAAATAACAATATTTAAATGATCATAATCGATAGCATTATATTAGTTTTCTTTCTCCTTTTCCACTGTAGTTTTGACATCTTATGATAAACTGTGTGATTCACAAAAGTTTGCCATAATACAGAAGTTTTAACTTGGAAGGTTTCCCCTTGTGTGGGCCTTATCAAGGAAACCTCTCAACTGTACAGATTTTTGCAGAACATCCAGATTTTTTTCCCACATTTTTGGTTTGTCTTTCATAAAATTTTAGCTTTCTGACAAATCACTGGAAATCTTTGAGGGTTGAAGTCAGAAAATAATGACAGCCACTTATGTTTCAGACGTTATACCCTTCAGAAAATTGATGCTAATACAAAACCTGTTACTCTATCAACTTTCTAAGTTTATAAGAGCAATATTTAAAAAGCATCCCTATTTTGGGCTTCTATCTCACAATTATTTATAGCCTTGTCCAGATTTCTTGCTCTAAGAAGTTGAGAGGTATGATGCAGAGTGATTTTATGAGTTATGCCACATACAAATGCAGCAATACAGGAGAGTGCACAATGCTATTTAGCCATGTGGTCTTCCTCTGAAATCTTTATGGAGTCCACCTTACATGGCCAAGTGATTCAGAGAATAGCTCAGCTGAGTAAAACATACATTTGTGAGGAATATATGAATGACATCTTGTTACTGAAATGGATTATTTTGTTTAATGTTGTTTCTGCAATTCTATTTCATTAGTACTTATTACTAGATTCTTATTTAACACAAAAAGGCAGTATTACTTCAGATCAATTTGAACCAATTTCTTAGCTTACTCAGACATATTTACTTCAAGAGTATGCTTAATGTTTGCATACTCACAGGCATCCTCAGACAACCTCTCCAATCTTCTCTGTGCTTGCCAACTATTATAACAAATTTCCTCAACAGCTACACAGAGAAGAACAAAATAAATGCATATTTGTTTATATATCATGTATTTGTATGTTTATTACTGTGCTGTGCTTACATGTATTAATAAGCACAGTATTCATTTTCAGATTATATGCAAATTACTCTGAAGTAGGAAATAGTTATGTTTATTTTGAGATATTTTTTTCCTTAATATCAAAAATATCATTCCTAACTTTGTTTACTGCAAGTACAAGCAGAAGGATGCCAAGACATCCTCATTTTTGTTACATTTATTATGGCTCCAGCTTGTCTGTTCTGGGGATGATTATATATTTCAAATGTATATGCCATTCAACAGTTTCAATGTAACTGACTATTTTGCAATATCTCTTCGAATGCTTACCTGATTTTTCATTAACATCACTAAAATGGCTTTAAGATAGACACCCTCTAAATTATGAAAACAAAAGTTTCAGCTTTGGAGCATGTACTATCTTCTTTTCCAGTCATACAGTTGCTACTTTACTCCCCCCCTTTCCCACTCTGAATAGGATGTAGTGGATAACCCTGGTCAGCCATCTTGCACCTACAGCACTAATTTTAGAAATAATGACAGTCGTTCTAAATTATTACAGTAATAAATCTGTTGAGGCCTACACAAGAAGTAGTTACTTAAGTAGCAATTACTGTATATTGTACTACCTTTACAGTGTATTTCAAGTATACATGTGCAAATGCATGAATATATATATATATATATATATATATATATATATATATATATATATAGATAGTTACACACGCTCACGCACACACACACACACACACACACACACACACACACACACACACACACACATACACACACACACACACCACATGCATCTACATCTCTATTTTTCTATATATATTTATATTTATCTGCGTGCCTCTGTATCTACACATTTATAGAAACATATGCATGTGTATGTGTGTGTGTGTGTGTGTGTGTGTGTGTGTGTGTGTGTGTGTGCGTGTATGCACGCACTCATGGGAGTGCTACAAAATCCTGAAAGCCCAAAATCCTGAAACTCAAATTCCTAAGACCAAAATCTTGAAAGTTTAAAATACTGAAAACTCAAAATACTGAATCTCATAACACTGAAAACACACAGGATACCAACACTTACTATATTCCAGCACTAGTACATACAGAAACAAATAAAAGGCAAACCATATTTATTTATTTTACATTTGTTGACTGGGATAGTCCAACTGGATACATGTCCATTTTCAGCGGTGGCCCGGGGAGAAAAGCTCCAAAATAATAATACACATTGATCATTTAGTAAATGCTAGTTTCAAGCAGATTACATTCATAAGCTATACCAGCATTTAGCACATATAGTACTAACTTATTATAAAACACTTTATAAAACATTACAAGTCCAGAAATAAAAATAAAAATTGCTAGCATTCACTGGGTAAAACCACTGTGGTGTAAAGTGAATAAATGTACATAAAAAGAAAAGAATACACCACCAGAGGTAGAACACGAGCTGCAACTCGATGAGGACAAACACTCAGCCAGTCAAAGAAATAAAAAATCCACTATTTATTCCAGCACAAAAACAGGTAAGCGCTTTCGCATTGGAGCTTCATCAGACCTTTAAAAAACAGTAGACCTAACCTATCTTTTATACAAAACCAACTCATCTAATAATTCAATTAAATAATTAATTAAATAATCAACGCTTAAAGTCACAGTAAAGAAATACAAAGTGAATAAATACAAAGTAATAGAAACAAGGTTAAAACAAGAACATTACACAATGCATACTTACATTCTTAAAGTCACTTTAAACCAATATACATTCACAGACTGTAAACTAAAAACAAAAACTAAAGATAAAAAACTATCAAAGACTTAATTTACGAAGTCTTCTTTTCTTCAAAACTGGATTAATGGAAGCCCTTTCATTAAGGCCACTGCCTCGATCTGCTCTTAAGAGAACAATCCACCTTGTTTCCTTATACTCAGTATATGCAATAATATCCCCTTCTCTGATGCTAGGTGTAACAGTTTCAATCACCTGAAATGTAAACGTATGAGTGCACACAAACTCAGTGGCATGCTTGGCAAGTGCATTATGTGGGGACCCCTTCCTAATGTGATAGAGGTGTTCCCTCATCCTATCACGCAGGGGTCTGTTGGTTTTCCCAACATAAAATGCACTGCACGCCACACACTGAGCCAGGTAAACAACATGTGGGGTCATACAATTGCTGACCCCTCTGAAATAAAAATTCCTACCAAGATCAGGGTGATGGAAAACACCAGATGAATCAATATAACCACAAAAATTACAAGAGTCACACGCTACCGTAGAGCCACGATAAAACCTATCAACATTATTGTGTGTCCCAAAACATAGTAACCTCTTCAGGTTCATATGATTCCTATATCTAAAAGTGGGAGAACTACCCACAATATTACCAATGTCATCGTCCACTAAAAGGATGGACCAATGATGATGAAACAAGTCTGTGACTCTTCTGTAATCATTAGTATAAAAAAGTGGAATCTTAGTCTTATTGCCACTAGTAGATGGAGAGGAATTATTCAATTCTGGGGGCAAACCAAAATAAGGACATGCCCTAGTGGACCTTAAATCAAGGAGGTCAGACCACTGTCTACTCAACTCATCACGGGTATAGCCCCTATCCAAAAACTTCTTCTCCAGGCTGGTCATTTCCTTCTGAAATCCTGCTAATGAAGGATTTAATCTTGATGCTCTCATACCCTGTCCCCTGATAAGATTCTTGAAAATAAAGCCTGGATGCATACTTGACCTAAACAGGAACGCATTCCTATGGCATGTCTTCCGATAGATCCCTGTGTTAATCAAGTGATCATTCAACTTCTCAACAATGACATCCAGGTAATTAATCCTTTCATAAGACAGACTATAAGTGAACTTTAGACAAACAGTCAAATCATTCATAGTCTCAAAGAACCTATCAAACTGTTCAGATGTCCCTCGCCACAACACAAATACATCATCTACAAAACATCGATAAAAAACCGACGTGATCTACAAAAGCTGTTAGTGGAAACAGAAACTCAGATTCCCACTGGGCAAGGAACATATTGGCGTAGCTATTGGCACATGAAGTGCCCATAGCTATGCCATGTTGTTGTAAAAACATATCTTCACCAAAGATAAACACGTTGTTATTCAAGACTGTCTCTAAAAAGAAACAGATCAAATCAATTTGCTTAGGTGAATACCCACTGTGGGTCACTAAATAATTCTGCACACAGTGTATCCCCAGCTCATTGGGTATCATCGTGAACAATGACTTAACGTCAAGAGTAACAAACGCCAAGTCTTTGATGTCATCTAAACCACTAACACATTCATATAGATCTAACAAAAACTGCTTGGAATCCTTCAGCACAGTTGGATTTAAACTGATAACTGGTCGTAGAAATTTCTCTACATACAGTGATAAGGGTTCAGTAACCCACCCCCCTCCAGCAACAATAGGTCTCATAGGTGGGTTCCTAGGTTGCTTATGGACCTTCAGTAACCCCTGGATGACCGGTATCAGAGGGTTACCAACATCCATAAAGGAGAACAACTCATCAGTAAGAAGACCAGCTATGTGGAGATCTTTAATATCATGATTCACAGAGGAAATGATCCTATGAACATCTGAGACAGTGATCCTACTATAAAAACATGTATCTTCAAGCATATGGTGCATGGCTTGATCATAAAAAGCACTATCCATTATAACAATCAGTCCCCCCTTATCAGCAGGTCTGATCACAATGGAGCTATTATTCTGAAGTTCATTCAAAGCTTGTCTCTCCATAAAACTGAGATTCTGTTTAGAATCCCTCCCATGTCATGGCTTATTATCATAAAAGTGCATTATATCGTCCTCGGTTAATTTAAGGTACGCTTCTACGAGAGGATGATTAACTGGTAGAAAAGTACTCAACTTCCTAAGATGAACAGAAGGACAACTCCTATCGTTCACATTATCTGTAGGGCCACCATAAATTAGCTGTAACATCACATCTCTACAAAAGGTCTTTAGATCTAAAATAGTATCAGCAACATTACTACTACGACTTGGTATAAAACTGAGCCCTTTCATCAACACATTGAATTCATACGGGGTCAGACAATGGCTAGAAATATTAAATATCAACGAATCTTGTTCTTCACCCACATCTTCTTCAAGGTCTGATTGGGAAACTGTTCCCCTGAAAGTTTCCTCTTATGTCGACCCCTGCTGGCTGACCTCCCTCGCCCCCCTGCTCTGTCCAACTGGGCAGGCAAAGGAAAAGGGAGCTCACCACCAGTCCCTGCCAGGGCGACACCAACCATACTGTCTTGAGCCACAGATCTATACTTATCCTTGGGCCTAACAGAACAGTTACTAATGTCCTTGTTCAATGAGACAGAAGTTGAGGCTGTTTCAGAACCGTGCCCTTCATCAAAATTAATAGGCATGACCTTATTAGACCCACTAACTGTAGGACCAACTGTACAAGATGTACCAGAGCCAACCGAAGGCACGACATCAATAAACCTAGTACTGTTCTTCCTGCATACCGAAGTATCAACATGCTTATACGAAACAGCGGGGGACACTAATGCCCTACCCTGTCGAGGAACAGTACTAATATCAGTAGAAACATTAACAGGGTCATTTGTTGACACAGCTCCATTAATACTAGAAGATGGAGCAACATTATTATAAGGACGATTAGCAGAAGTATAAGTCGTGCGTGGCCACATAAATACATGGCCTGCTTGAAAATCAGAAAGATCTCTAACAAGTTTGGTTCTTTTCTGCTCTATCAGTTTATGTTCAAACACAGCTACACTATCTAAAAGTCCTTCAAACAACGGAGACAAAGTCTTATGCTGAAACTTCTGAAATAGTTCATCCTGCTTAAGGCGCAAGGATTGCTTAAGTCTCGCCTCTTCCGGCTCAAAAAAGTCAATGAGTAATCTCATATAGCTGGCACTCACCTCCAGGTTCAGTCTTTGCCAGCGCGCCAGCAACTCCGGATATTGTGACCCCTGACTGGGCATATTGAGGACACGAAGTCCTCTAGGTACAACCTTTTTATTTAAGCATGTCTCAAAGTGTAGGCGCTGTAACTGTAAATGTTTAAGACGAAGAAAATCACGTTCAACGTCCTCCATACTGGAGTGTAACAGTTCCAAATCTTCCATTTGTTGGGTAACACCATCAACGGTCCCACCCACATCAATGGTCCATAAACAGTTCCCATCTCGTTCCAAATACTGTGTAAACCTCTCTACAAGGGGATGAGCCACAGAGCTATGTCCATTTAAAGACGATGTAGCACCAGCGGTCCCAGCGGACCCAGATGGTTTACTATGAACAGCACTATTCATATCAAGTGGTGGCACATAATCCAACCCGATATCTGATTGTTTTTCAAACGCCATGTCCCCAGGCACAGCCAGCAATATAACTAATAAAATTACAAGTCCAGAAATAAAAATAAAAATTAAAAATTGCTAGCATTCACTGGGTAAAACCACTGTGGTGTAAAGTGAATAAATGTACATAAAAAGAAAAGAATACACCACCAGAGGTAGAACACAGCTGCAACTCGATGAGGACAAACACTCAGCCAGTCAAAGAAATAAAAATCCACTATTTATTCCAGCACAAAAACAGGTAAGCGCTTTCGCATTGGAGCTTCATCAGACCTTTAAAAAACAGTAGACCTATCTTTTATACAAAACCAACTCATCTAATAATTCAATTAAATAATTAATTAAATAATCAACGCTTAAAGTCACAGTAAAGAAATACAAAATGAATAAATACAAAGTAATAGAAACAAGGTTAAAACAAGAACATTACACAATGCATACTTACATTCTTAAAGTCACTATAAACCAATATACATTCACAAACTGTAAACTAAAAACAAAAACTAAAGATAAAAAACTATCAAAGACTTCATTTACAAAGTCTTCTTTTCTTCAAAACTGGCTTAATGGAAGCCCTTTCATTAAGGCCACTGCCTCGATCTGCTCTTAAGAGAACAATCCACCTTGTTTCCTTATACTCAGTATATGCAATAATATCCCCTTCTCTGATGCTAGGTGTAACAGTTTCAATCACCTGAAATGTAAACGTATGAGTGCACCCAAACTCAGTGGCATGCTTGGCAAGTGCATTATGTGGGGACCCCTTCCTAATGTGATAGAGGTGTTCCCTCATCCTATCACGCAGGGGTCTGTTGGTTTTCCCAACATAAAATGCACTGCACGCCACACACTGAGCCAGGTAAACAACATGTGGGGTCATACAATAGCTGACCCCTCTGAAATAAAAATCCCTACCAAGATCAGGGTGATAAAAAACACCAGATGAATCAATATAACCACAAAAATTACAAGAGTCACACGCTACCGTAGAGCCACGATAAAACCTATCAACATTATTGTGTGTCCCAGAACATAGTAACCTCTTCAAGTTCATATGATTCCTATATCTAAAAGTGGGAGAACTACCCACAATATTACCACTGTCATCGTCCACTAAAAGGATGGACCAATGATGATGAAACAAGTCTGTGACTCTTCTGTAATCATTAGTATAAAAAATATTTATTTTCAAAAGGTCTCACTTTTGTTCCATGGAGACATTTTAATCTAGCACACACATTGCTTGATTTAAAGTTGTTTATACGTAAGTTGAATTTATTGTTAATTTTTGGTAACACTGTTTTAGACAAAAAAACTTTGAGAGTTCCAAGTACATTTAACCCCCCTATTCACCCTTTACTTTTTTTTATTTGAACATTTGTGTGAAACTGAAATTAGAAACTTAGTCAACTGTTGTAGGACACTTTCGAACAAAAACTTGATTGATGACGAAGTTAACTTGTTGGACACTTTAAAAAGTTTACCTGTCAGGATTCTCAAACCTGACAAGGGGGGTGGTTTAGTACTAATGGACACTTGTCACTATGAAAACTGTCTTACCCACATGTTATTGCAGGATGCTTATACACTGTCTAGCATTAACGAATTGAATGCAGCGTATAGGTGCATCCATGTTTTCTTGAATGATTTGTTTTTAGAAAATGTTATAGAACAAGATGTGTTGAAATATTTGACTGTTTTTCTCCCCAAGATTCCAACAGTTTTCGGACTACCCAAGATCCATAAAGATGTGTACAACCCTCCCATGAGGCTATTGGTTAATGCTAGGGGTTCAATCACTTACCCAATAGCCAAATACGTGGATAATATACTGAAAAAATACGTTGAAAAGGAAACACACATTTGTAAAGACTCTTGGGCTTTTTTAAAAGCCATGGGTGCTTTAGAATTCAAGAGAGGTCATAGATTTTTGACAATAGACGTGAAAGACCTTTATACGTCTATCCCTCATGCTACAGGGATTGACTGGGTCACTGACCGTTTATTGCATCATAATGCTAGCAGTGTAGAAATTAGATTGGTGCAGGAAATGTTAGATGTCATCTTGAAGTACAACTTTGTAACATTTGGGGGAGAGATATATTTACAGAAGACTGGTGTAGCCATGGGCTCACCAGTAGGGGCCAGTTTTGCTACCATCGTAATGGCTGAATGGGAACACAGATATGTGTTTGGTAATCACAACGGTCAGTTCAAAATCGATTTTTACACCAGATTTTTGGATGACGTCTTTATATTGACAGAAGGTTCAACTGATGATGTGGGGACCTTCATGGACCATCTCAATTCCAGCACTTCTTTTTTGAATTTTACATTTGTAGAGTCTGATTCTAGAATTTCTTATGTTGATGTAGACTTATACAAAGATATTTCTGCTGGTAGCTTTAAGGCCAAAAATATTGGACTCTTTGCTGTCAGTTTATTAAGATCTGTTTTGTTTAAGTTGGAAAATAGAGGTGAGGCATAGAGAAGAGATGATAGCAGATGGGAACGGGCAATTGCAGTACTAGCAAGTGGGGTAAGGAAAGGTTTGATTCTGTAAAGAGAGCCACATTTTTTATTAATGGTTTTGATATTTTGACTGATATGCGCATCAAACTTCAGGTTGTTATCAACTATGACACCCAGTAGTTTAGTTTGGGCTTCTGGGGAGATTATAGTGCCATTGTTAGCAGTTGTTTTGTAGGATGGTGGGGGGGTCCTGCATGTGGGGGAGAAGAGGAGCAACTTAGTTTTGGTGGGGTTTAGGAATAGATGTTGAATGGAGAACCATTTTTCCACTGTATTGAAGGTATTTTGGGTTAGTGTGAATAAAGTAGCTGGTGAGGTGTCAGAACAAATCAAGGTGGAATCATCCGCATATTGAATGCAGGTAGCATCTGGGATGACTGAATAAAGGTCGTTGATAATGATGGAGAAAAGAAGGGGTCCTAGTATCGAGCCCTGGGGGACTCCTAATGTGATGGGTAGGCAAGATGATAGCTTGTTCTGCCATAGGACTGCCTGTTGCCTACCCTGCAGGTAGGATTGAAAACATTGGAGTGCATGGTTGTTTAAGGAGAAGGCCTTCAAGGTATTTATAAGCATTTTGTGGTCAACCATGTCGAACGCCTTGGATAGATCTAGGAAGAGTGCTGAGGATAGTTTGTTATTATTGCGGTTGTGGTTATGTTAGAGAAAGAGAGAAGGGCAGAAGTAGTACTGTGGTGTGGCTTAAAGCCATGCTGAGAGTTGGACAACAGCTTGTTCTGTGTGAGGTAGTGCATTAGCTGTATGTGTACACACTTCTCCATATGTTTAGCTAGAGGTGACAGAATAGCTATGGGTCTAAAGTTTGACAGTTCAGTGGAACTGCCTCCTTTATGGAGAGGTATGACATGGGAGATTTTCCATATAGTGGGTTCAGTAGCTTCAGATATAGCTCTGTTGATTAATATTGAGATGGGGTATGCTATGGTGTCAGCAGCCTTTTGCAGATAGTCTGCTGGGAGGTCGGCAGCCAGGAATGGTGGGTCTTAGTTTCTTAATTAGGGCATGAATAAGTTGAGTAGGAACAGGTTGGAAGGTAAAGTATGCTTGGGTACTGGGTGTGGCTACATTAGAATTAGAGCCATTGGGAGAGAGTTGGCTGACTAGAGACTGGATAGTCTCTGTAAAGAAGCTGTTGAAGTTATTAGCAATGTCTACTGGGGATTTTTGTTGGGAAGCTGGGGGGGGGTGGATTGGCGGTTTGGCCTGGGTGGAGTAGTTTGTTTATTCCTGCCCAAAACGTTTGAGTTTTTTTTTTTTTCAGTAGATGGTAGTAGTGTTTTTTTTTGTCTAAGGTTATGGATTTTTTGGTGTCATTCCTTAGCTGTCTAAATCTTAGTTGATCAAGTGGAGCTTTTGTTTTTTGATAGGTGGCCCATGCTTTGTTTCTGAGTGAAATTTTGGTTTTGATATTTTTAGAAAGCCATGGTGCAATATTAACTTTGGTTCTAATAGAGTGGCTGGGAGCATGGGAGTTACGAATAGCAAGGAATTTGGTGTTAAAGTATGCTACTGCTTCATCTAGGGGGAGACTTATTAGTACTGACAAGTTGCATGCCTTAAGTTCCTTTTGAAGCTTGGTGAGAATAAAATTCTTGTTGTTTCTTAATGTTCTATAGGTGGGTTGGTAGGAGCAGTCTACTTTGAGCTTGATTACATAGGTGAGACAGTGGTCACTTAGGTCATCAGAAAAGGTGCCTTATTTATAAGATTGAAGATGGGTATTGACGAGTATCCAGTCTAGGGTACTTTTTTTTCCCTGTCCTGGTAGGGGAGGTTATGATTTGAGTAAATCCATAGAGGTTTATGTGGGTTGTGGGGGTTTCACAAGAGCAAGTGTTCCAGTCAATGTTGAAATCCCCAAGAACAATTGTTTCTTGGGGGTAGTTATTGGATAACCAATACATGAAGTCTTTTAAGGTTTCTGTGTTCCTCCCTGGGGGAATGTAGACACAAACAATGTTTACATTTTTGTTTTTGTTAATTTGCAGTTTTGAGATATGAATTTCAGCATTATTGAACTGGGGAGATTGTTGGGTGTCTATGCTGACAGATAGGGTAGACTTGTAAAGTATGGCTACCCCACCACTCTTCCTGGTGGTACGGTCTAGTCGAAACATACTATACCCTGGTGGCAGAATCTCATGGTCCTTGGTGGCAGACTTTAGCCACGTTTCTGTTAGGCAAAATATATCTGGGGAATAAACAGCTAAGAGGGCATGCAGGCATTGCATTTTGTTATTTATGCTCCTAATGTTTAGATGGCAGGCCAGCAGTGAGTTAGGAGGTATATTTGTTGGAGCTATGGTGGTAGGGGATATAGTAGGGAGATTAGGGCCAACCAGTGGGGATGGACCAGGTTTAGGTGGATGTTGTTATCTTTGTGAGGTTGTAGTGTATCCCGAGTATGAGTTTTAAGATTTTGAATAAAGTTTTGTAATAGTGTCTAGTTTTAGGAATAATGTAACTAGGTCTAGTAAGATGGTAGTATTTAGGGGTTAAGGAAGTGAGCATGAGGGGAGTGAGTAAGGGTGCATTATTATCTGTTGTAAATGGGATGGATGTTTGGAACTTAGGGTAGTGGAAATCTGGGTGATCCTGATATTCTTAGGTGGTTAAGAGATATGGGATGAGTAAAAGGGGAAGAAGTAGAGTTAATAAGACTATTTTGGATGATAGCATACCCACTGAATGAGACTTGAAACTTAGACAAAAGGAATAGTAAAGCTGAAGGACTGGTGTTGTCAGGTTGAGGGTGCTGCAGTTGAGTGACAAGTTGTTACTGATTGGTTTAAAAAAGTGAGGTGTGGCCTAGTACCAATAAATGTAGCAGTACCAGGGGTGGGAGGAATTTGGGGGGCAGGGTGGGGTGCGAAGCAAGCCTGAGCGAAGCGAGGGCAAGTGGAGCAGGGATGAACCAATGCCTGTACTAAGTTATAGCAGTTTAACCTGCATGAGGAAAGAAGGGGGTGGGGGAAAAGCGAAGGCAGTAGGAGTGGTTAGAGGAATACCTTGATTGACTCAAAACACCACACCAGAGGTAAGATGAATGTAAGGGCCTAAAATCTGCACTCAGCACTGTAATGTTACTTGCACTCAGCACTTTAATTTTATTTATGTGCAACAGTAAAGACAGACCAACAGTATACAATGTTGAGGATTATTACAAGGGTTACTTGTTCAAATGTCAGACAAGTAAGTAAAATTTTCAACAGGAATCTGAGTGTTAGAAAGCTAGAAAGGTGCAAATTATACCTGTAAAAATTAGGGTCAGAGAGACAAATGTAAGAGTCAGTGTACTTTAGTTACAGGGGAAGGAGGCAAACACTCAAGTAGAAAAGAGCCCTATGGCTGACCAAAATGGTGACTTGCTTAATTACACAGCACTGTAAGAGAAAGCTTAACAAATGCTTTTATATGTGTAACTTACTCTGATTAATTGCTGGGAGAAACAATTTTTGTTGTGTTTTGCAATTGCAATCCTGTAGACACCTCTTTTCTCTACTCTTCTCCAAGTATAAGTAGGGGGGCAAGCACACCTGCACCCTCCACAACCCTGCTACTTAAATATATCATCTCCAAGATTGCACTTAGTGTAGTGAAGTGCAATCTTGGAGCTGATATATTTAAATAACAGGGGGTGTGGGGAGTGCAGCCCCCAACATGGGGGTGCATGGGGGCTTGCCCCCCTGCTTATAGTTGAAGAGTAATATGTTTCTGTATGTACTTTTGCTGGAATATAGTAAGTGCTGGTATCCTTTGTGTTTTCAGTATTAGGAGATTTAGTATTTTGAATTTTCAGTATTTTGAACTTTCAAGATTTTGGTCTCAGGATTTTGGGCTTTCAGGATTGCATAGCGCTCCTGTGTGCATATGTATGTATAAATAAGGATACATACATATACATTTTTGTAAGTATAATAATAAAGTATGTTTACAAATACATTTATGTGTATTTATACCATTTTGCATACATATGCATACATCTTTGCATTCACTCATTCCTTTGTCCTTGTATTTAGCTGCATTTATGTAACATATTTTCTTAGACTGTAACTACCCATTATTTCTTAAAAATTATGTAAGGTACAGGAAAAACTGTTAAAATATTTAGTGTAACTCTTGCTTTCTCACCCTAATCTCAGAAACCCACTCAATTTGTTTGTCAGGTCTGTTCCTCTTACCTCTACTATCTTCATACTGGTGTTTTCACTGGCGCCCTGAGCGGGTGATCTCTGTCAGGGAGGATAGGTGATCAACCTACTCCTACCAGATGTCAGCCTTCCACCATCACCTGGCAACCACTGCAGTTTCAGTTTTCTGCAGGTATTATTCCTGCTAGAGGTAGACCATAATCATAACCTCTTAATCAACCCAACTTAACTTGATCTTGTGTTTCTCATGTGCTACCATATTTCAAAGTGTCAAAACCAAAGTGAGAAATGTAACTGCAGGGCTGTGGATGGGACCTGCACTCTCTGAGGTGCAACATCACTATACCTAACCCATGTAACCACGTAGGAGCTTTACTCATGGAAGAGATATTTTTGTCAAGTTAGGTTTACCAAGTGTAGTCTGTGTATCTATATCTGTATCTAAAGCTACATCTATATATATGCATATTAATTTCAATGACCATGTGCAGATGACATTGGTTTGACTAAGGAAAATATTCATTTCCGCATTACTTTGTTAAGGGCTAATATGCATATTTCAGTAAGCAGAGTAATATTTTCAGCTGAAATCCACATATCTCAATAACAACAGCATTCAAATAGTATGAAAGCATGATTCTTGAAGTTGTGATTAAGTTAATACTTGTGTAATTACTATCTTTGGAAGTGTAGCATATGGCTAACATGTCCAGTTGGTGTTTCATTGCTTTAACTAAATTGATTCACTGTTAGGAAGTGCTTAGGTGTATCATATTGTGCAAGATGGCTATGGATTAGGCTTCATTAAATTCCCATCTAAATGCTGACCTTCTCCCTTTTTCTTTTTATATGCTATATTGTTTCATTTGGACATGTTATGAGCTGGCACTCAATCCCATGGCCATCAGTGGTGAATACAACTCATCCACAACCGGCTACTGCTGATGATAACATTATTATATTCTTTAGACAGCCTGAGGACACTGGTACACAGTGGTTAAGTTTAATGACAGGATCACACACCACACAGCAGTTAGATAGCCCTGTAGGAAATGACACTAGATCTCAAAGTCAAATAGATGAGGACATTACACTGTAGAATGTGCAAGGAGAGAACCCAATTCTTTTCAACACCAGTGTCTCCTCAACCATAGAAATGCCTTCTGCAGTATGGCATGATCTCGGAGGTAGCAGTGTCCATTGTAACACCTGTGCAAAGGGGCACAAGGTATGGGCACGTCACAGCTTCTCCAGAAACATGAAAAGCATTGGCTGCCTAGCAGCAAATGTGCTGTGATATTCTTCAGGCTCAGTCCACTGCCACAGAGAGTCAGGTAGATAAGGTCAGAATATCGCAGTGAATACATAAGGATTTTCATCACTAGATGGAAGTGGGATAATGTTTTGCTAATGCTGTCATCAAAATCATGCACAGTGTTGTGGCACACACTGTTGCTATTTTTTGTCTTTATGCATACACTAGTGAAAAACTATCAGAAAAAAATTATCAGACTCAAGTAAGTCAGCTTTGACGAGGAAGAGGATGGGGTACTGAGTGAATATATGGGGGCATATCACATCACATTACATTTTTTCTCCAGTAAAGCACTAGAAATAATATGTGGGACCTAATACAACATAATTCATACAAGCCTTGTCAGCATTATTTAAGATCTCGCTCACACAGCACTGTGTGATTGGTGTCTGTAGGATCACCTGCATCCAGTTGGTCACATCATCTCACCAAATCAGCATCAGACTCACATGGCTGTACTTTCTCATAATCACAGGCACCATCACCTGCCCTACTGTGTATAACATATTTGACCTTGAATTACTATAACTCAGAGTTACCACTGAAGGTAATAAAAATATAGCATCACAATTCAACATCATGTGTTTCAGAAGACTAATGTCTCTAAGGTCAAAGGTAATATTTAAATAAATAAATGAAAACATATATATATATATATATATATATATATATATATGTGTGTGTGTGTGTGTGTGTGTGTGTGTGTGTGTGTGTGTGTGTGTGTGTGCAATTGTGGTATAGGAAGGAAAGGATAATGTCTGTGCAATGTACTTCAGTATTAAGAGTCTTCATCAGCATGCACTTCAATTGAGTAATTGTAATGCTGACAATAAAAGAAAAACATATGGAAAGGAAGATGGAAGTGGTTATTTGCAGAGTTTATTATTTTAACATCATTAAGGGTCTATTCAGTATCCTTAGTGTCAACTGAGAAATGCTAATTCTCTAAATATAAATAAAGTTGATTCCATATAATTGGAGTCGGGGAGAGGCTGAATGAAGTAATTGACACTATTAACAGCCTATCACACATTGGAAACATGATTACATGAATAACAGACATCCTGCCATCAGTCCTAGTACTGCTGTCACTTCAGCCCTCAGCACTGCACAAATGATGATACCTACTAAGTCTGGTGACGGTAGGGTTGGTGTCTGTGACATAATGATTTAATCTGATGAGCAGTATCGTCACAGAAAAAAGATATTCTTATTTGTCAAAACTAAAAGTGAAGAAATATTATGTCATAAAGCAAAAAAAAGTCATACATGTTCCTTTCCTGTGCTAGGTATCAGTTATTGAAAAATGCAATTAGGCTGGAGTATCAGTACATCTGTAAATGCATACAATTTGTTTATCCAGCTCAGTCAAGTACTACAATACCATTTTTACATTACTGAACATTACAGCAGAAGCAGTACATATATACTTAACTAGAGTCCCTAAACACAATAGATGCAGTAAAACTGTGGATAAGATAATTACACCTTGTATGGTACCAGTTCTATTCACTGCACAGATCTCAATAAATGGCTAATGATAAGTCTTATAAACAGTCAGTGGATACCATCTCTTTACCTGTGCAGCCACGTGCTGTGCATGTGCCTGGCTCATAGGGTCCATACTACTTTTACCGACTGGCCACAGAGGATGTCATCAGTCATAATAGGACCTGTACTCGGAAGGGCAGTAAAGATATGGGACAGTTCATCACCAGAACAAGGCAAGATCATATTGTGCCCAAAACAACGTGTAAAATAGGTATATGCCATAGAGGAGCCATACTGAAGGGCATCCCCATACTCATCCAGACAACAGAAATGGGCTTTCAGCACACTAAGCACTTTCCCAGTAACAATCCATCTCTGGGACAGGATGGTGTTATACTTTTCTTATGCAGCTCCCAATAGTTTTTTCACAGGGGCCATAACTCAGGGTTCTAGTGGATAGTCTGCATCACCAGCAAAACACAAGAAAAGAAGAGAAATGGGGATAGACTCAACAAAGGAAAGGTGGCTTAGTAATAAGCAATACATTTTGAATAATAAATAATTAGATGATTACAATTACAATTTCTACTTACTAATAAAATGACCATGGGGCATCCTATCATGCAGGAAAAGGTGAGGTAGTAGAGTGAGCTTGTATGGCAGGCATGGGAATCATGGGCACTGGCAGGATGTTGGCCCAACACAGTGGTGATGCATCCCCATGCATCACACAGTACCTGGCACTTTATGGAATGGTAACCCTTCCTATTCTGGTACCACTCACCTCATGGACTTAATAGGACCCTAATTACAACATGGATGTAATCTATCACATCAAGTACCTCAGTAAAATATGCCAT
Organism: Protopterus annectens; assembly: GCF_019279795.1. NCBI lineage: Eukaryota > Metazoa > Chordata > Ceratodontiformes > Protopteridae > Protopterus > Protopterus annectens. The sequence continues at coordinate 845,560,006 of NC_056727.1, read as the reverse complement.
TCCATAAAAGGCATTCATGATTCTAGTTTGGTTCTGATGTGACACCCAGAAATAGATATACTGATCCACACATGACAACAGCATATCAAGGACCTGCTGAAGTATCCTCAATCCAGAAGCCTGAGAATGACCCAACATGTCCACAGTCTATCTCTGGGAAGTCCCTGTGGCAAGTATAATAAGGGCATACATTCTTTAGTATACACTAGTTCAGGAAGGCCATGCATCCCACAAGTTCCCATCTGTGGTCCATACATACTTACTAAAGCCCTTAAAACATCCTTGTCCACTCTAAATCTGTCAAGAATTTTGTGATTATCAAAATTTGAGTGAATTATATTTTGCCTGTATCTTTGGCTTCTTTGCCAGTGAGAGCTACTAGGAGTCTGCAGATTTGGCCAGGCAAAGACAAGTGGATCACACTAGGAAATAACTAAGTTAGGCTAAGCAGCAACCACAAGCATCTTTACCAAATACAAAGTAGATAGAAAAGGTACAATTCTGTCTTTTATAACACATCTGTGGACTTGCAGAAAGACATACAAAACTATGACTTGTAAACAGGTGGAGGGGGCATATTAGCATAAGAAACACTTCGCATTAGAATATCAAACATTCATTTACATATGGTTAATCATCATAAGTGGCCTTTATGAATTGAGCCATGGCTGGGCTCATCCGCATGCAGTTAATATTGCCATGGCACAAATGCATAACAACTACGAATACCACCCATAGTTTAATTGTGATATCCTGACTAAGCTAGGAACCTATAGATTCTAAAGCAGGTTCAAGGAGTTCATTCTGGTTAAAAAATTGAAGGTTTACTTCTTATATTAAATTTAGTGTGTCAAAAATGTTTGCAGTGATATTAAGTCTATAGAAATGAAACTACACTTATTTAAAAATCCAAGGATATCAAGTTTTTCTTTTCAAACGTGGTTAAGAAATATTGGAAAAATGGAAAGAAAGCTCTGATTTACTGTCATTAAATATTTTATCCCTAAAATATTAATCCCCAGGATTCAATAACCTCCTTTTACTGTGCAGAGACAATGTAGCTGCTCCTGCACGGAATATGGCCACTGAGCGATCCAGTAAACTACTGTTTTGATGTGCATGAACCTGCCTACACTATTCATGCACAGATACCACTGCATAATGCTAATTACCTCATTTGCTGGTGAAAACCATGCAAATGAGGTGAATTAGTGATTCAGCAAGCAGGCAGGCATCTATGGAAGAATAGTATTAGTTGCAGAAATGTTTTTGGCTACTAGCCAAATACATTTCTGCAAAAAGTAAAACGGAAGCATGGCAGCTCCAATAAAAGCATATATTATAATCTTTAGACATGCCAATGGCAAAATATATGGCTATTGGCATGGAAAAGTGTTTCATTTTTATAAAAATAAAAGTGTTTTTTGGCTGATTTTAGCCATTTATGCATAGAGCAGAGGCTTGCAAACGGGATCATACCGAAAATAAAAAAAAAAATATGTGAAAACTCAATTCTAAGGGAGATCTGTATTTTGCCATTATAGCCTATGGCATGCAGAATCAAAACAATACCAGGGAACAATGGTTGTTAAGGGGAAAGGCTCTGGGGTAGTGCAGTAACTATGGACTAAGGCAGTGGGGAATGCAAATGAGGGGAAATTTACTGAATCACAAAAATCTTCTAAGTGCCAAACTGCACCTGTGTAGGTGCTATAACAGGATCATGTAAGCAAGAGGAGCAACAGACATGTAAAAGGGTTGTGTCATGCATAGTGTAAGCACATTGGAACCCTGTGACGTCCAGATAAGCTTAGCTAAGCACAGCTAAGGAAGGGGGTGTGTCTGAGGCTGTATTGACTTATTCTATGAAATGAAGAGGGTGTTCACATCCAGGGAGGACCATTTCTTCATGCTTACATTAGCTAAACATGCATGCATGGTGTGCACTGGGTCTAAAACAAAACAAAAAATAAATAAATAAAAAACCTGGAAATAGCAGGGCTGTTTACATTTGGGCACCGGGTTTGTGTGGCGCACCTCGGGGCTTATAAGGGACGGAAATGGGAAGGGAAAAAAAGGAAAATAGCAGAATGAAAGCAATCAAGAACAAATTACATAGCTAGCAGGTGAAATGCATCATAGTCAGCCAATCATACAGGCAGCATCTGCAGCACAACAGTATAAAGTATACAAACACCTTACAGTCTGTTTTTTCCCACAAACTCTGCACCATTCGTGTACACATGCAGGGGAATTTAACTGGAAAAATATTAGGGGCTTCCATTGTTTTAATCCATCAGTATGTGCTAGAGGCTGAGGGCAGAAAGGAAGATAATGTTGACAACTGCCACAGTCCAAGAAGGAGGAGAAGAGTGTTCAGACCCAGGGTAACTTACCAGGGGCTACATGATCTGTAGATAGTAGAGCACTACAGGGTGGACAGAGACATACTTCATCAAATCATCAAGCTGTGTCAGCCTCAACTCAGACCTACAGCCAACAAAGGGGAACCCATCCCAGTGGTTACCAAGGTATGTATAGCCTTAAGTATTTTAGCTACAGGTACTTTCCAAAGACCTACTGGGAACATCATGGGGGTCTCACATGCATCTGCATCCAGGGTACTCCACAAGTCCTGAATGCCATGCTACCACATGCGGGTGACCACATTTGCTTCTCCAACACCCATGAAGAGAGGACCAGCAATATGCATCTCTTCCACCATGTAGCAGAATACCCAGAGGTACTGGGTGTGATAGACTGCATGCACATCCACATCAAAGCACCACCCATTGAACAGGGTAGAGTCTACATAAACCACAAGGGATTCCCCTCCATCAACTGCCAGGTCATGTGCATTGCCCTAGGCATTATCATGAATATATGTGCTGGCAGCCCTGGAAGCTATCACAACTCCCACTTCTGGCATTTGTCACAGCTGTATCAGGCATTTGCCAGTGGGGGCATCCCGTATGGCCATCTGGTAGGGGATGTTTGTTATGCACTGGAGCTGTGGATGATGACACCCATCAGAAATGCACACCCATCCACACAAGGATGCTATAATGAGGCACATGCACAAACCAGGATCATTATAGAGTGTGTGTTTGGGATGCTCAAGTCACAGTTCTGCTGCTGTGACATATCTGGTGGAGCCTTGCAGTACTCACCAGCCACATGTGTACACGTTCATATTAGGTGCCATGCTACACAATATGAGCCTGCCAAAACAGCTGCAGCAAGAGCAGCATGGGGAAGGGCCACACAGCCCACCACCATTGCCTAGGTCTCCCACAGGCACAGAGGGACTCAGAGGAGGAGACCCCTTAGCTTGCTCCTTTAGGCAGATGGAGGCATGCCCAGTATGCTCAGGCCTTGGCAAAGAGACAACTTATAGCACACACACGGACACTGTAGGGAACCCAGAGACTGACACCTCTCTCTGACTCACACACACAATAAAATGGATGATACACACTTCACGTTACCTGCAACTTACCATATACAGGCAGTGTACTGTGTGCATGGAACATAGGTGGCCCTCAAGCACCATCCTCAGAACTGCCGCAGGCAATAGGTAATCAGTCTTCTTAACAATAAATGAATGGATTAGTATGTTTTGCTAGCATATCTATGGTAATGGTGCATGCATGCAAGAGAATGGGGTGGCCTACTGGGATACAGCAGACAACTGAAAGCTACGTGGGATACCAGGAAATGTCTGGCCAAAACTGGCCTACACACACTATGCAGTAATACCCAAGGTGGCAAATCCCACTGCAGTATATCTGTGGGGACAACTAACTGGGGGGGTCATAGGTCACAGGCATGGATGTCAGTGTGGGGGTCCCATACCCACACAGCAAGTCACCTGTTAAAAACCAGAGAGAAATATCTGGTAAAGGCACACAAATGGTGGCAATGTTGAATTATCCTCCTACTGACTCACACAATGACAGCACAGCAGGACCCACTGTTGCAGTAAGGCTATGAAGGGTAAGAAGTCTGAAACTCAAATGTATGCCATTACAATCTGACCTGTGCTCTTTACTGATATGCCTCTAGTCTCCAAGACAGGCACAATAGTATGATAAATGGAAACAAAATGTAAAGCAAATATCAGCACAGTCTGAGCAAATGTATCAAGTTGACAGGTGTGCCCCCCCATATACCCACAGAAATGTAGTAGCATGTATGTTTGCAGGGAAATAGCACCATAGCACACATTGGCTGGGCTGTACCAATACACATGAAAACATGTTTCCTGTCCACAATATGCAGGGGTCAATGAGCTATGTGTATGTGTGGTTAATACTGTCAGGATCTGGCCAGCACATTCTCCTGGCAGTCGTCTTGTAGTGCCATAGGTACAGTGGTGTCTTTGACAGGGCCATATGCAAATAACTGCAGCGCCAACTGTTATGCATGTCAGTGGCACCCACTGCTCTGCCACTGACATACCTGGAAGTCATAGTGCTATGTGGAATATACTACACATATAATAGACATCTTGAAGGATGTGTAGCCGAGGTGCTAAGGCTTTTGTGAATATAAGTGCTGTTTGGTACTGTTACCAGTGGTTATTCAAAATAATCCTTTTTTCTTATGTTTGCTTTTATATATAATGGACATGCCTGCACAGTAGAATGCACTCTGTACCCACACTCATAACTCCCAACATCTGTCAGCAAGATGTCTGGACAAGGGCAGAAATAAAAGTGGAACAAAGGCATAATGCTAGGCATGTGTTTTAAATATCATCCTTACATACTGAGAAAGTTGGTAGGGTGAGGGGTTTGCAGTAGCAGGAATTGTCTGAAGGCTATGTAGTCTGAAACAGTAATGTATGTCATTATTTTGTAACATCACTCTTCAATTATATGTAACTAACTTGGATAAAAACACAAGTTTGTGTAGACAGGATGAGCCATCTAACCAAACACCTGGACAACCTGCCAAAAAATGTACAGGTGAGAGGTATGGCCACATAAGGATATGACAAATCAGGTTAGAAAGATACCACACAAGCAGGAGATCCCTAGCCAGTATATCACAAAGTTGCTGGACTGTTTACACAGAGTGTCATCAGTCAACTGGCTGTAGCCACACCTCACAAATGGCCTTGTTGGGCAAGAATGCACATAGCTTCCCTCATGATATTGGTTTATGAATCATACAACTAGTATTCCTCTGGTAAAGCACTGTGATGACCTGAAGATGTTTGGCACTAAGTAATGACACAATGCATTGCAGTGTCAGACTACAGATATGTCAGAAAATGTCTGCTAAACAAACCCAATACCCTGAGGAATGTCCTGTGCACTCATGAGACATGTGGCTGTAGCACACAAAACCCTGGATTGGAGTACACCTATCTCTGGAATGAAGTCCCACTCTGACTATAGAAAGTCACATGGGGCATGTTCCTACACTTAGAGAATCACAGGACATATTGGAACCCACATCATACTATATGACTGTATTGTGTATATATGTCTGTGCATACAGACAGCTATGTACACCTTAACTGTCCCCACATACACACATCAAACAGGATTACCCTGAGCTAGCTGTAGGTGGCCAATATGTGAAATATCTGCATCTGTTGCATGAGATACCCAGACATATATATGGGCAACAGAAAACATATTTCAAGCATAAATACACATAGATGTGGGGAAGTGAGAGGCAGACACTGATAGAGAGAGAGGGAGAGAGAGAGACACACACAGGCCAGCACAGACAGAGTGAGTCACACACATGGATACCCTGAATAGAATACAGTGATGTTCTGCTGTGGGCAGTGGCATACCAGCTGTAAACAGTTGCACGTGCCAGCATAAAAGAGGAGTCCCACTGCGTAATAGTACTGAGGTTGGGTGTATAATATCACATCACCTGCATGTGTGTGTATGTGTGCATGCGTGTGTGTGTGTGCGTGTGTGTGTGTGTGTGTGTGTGTGTGTGTGTGTGTGTGTGTGTGTGTGTGTGTGTGTGTGTGTGTGTGTGTGTCCATAGGTCTAAGTATTAGGAGACTGTTCACACTCAGTACACTTCACATTGCCGTACTTCACAAGATCTGCTGCTGTCATTCACCTTAGAAGTACCATTGGACCCCTATCACCCGTATAAGGTCTGTAGCATATGCGATAACTGTATAATGCTATAGTACAGATTACTAGCTAGGTAGGGGTTCTGATCTCAATACTGGCAACTATGTGTGTGTGTGTGTGACAGTTGTGTGTGCAAGAGTGAGGGAGTGTGTGTTTGTTTGTAGGTGAAACAGTTTTAGGCCTTCCCACCCACAGTATTTCCCAGTGCCCCACTTTATCAGTCCTGCTGATGTAATTTACCCTTATCAACACCTTAGGCCAGTTATCAGCCCAGTAAGCTCTGTAGCACATGCAATAACTGCATAACACTATAGTATAAATCACTAGATAGGCAGGCATTCTCATCTCGGACCTGGCAAATATGCGTGTGTGGGTGTATAAGTGTGCATGTCTGTAAGAAGAAGTATTTTGATAAGTTTCTCACCCATTGCCCTACTTTACCAGTCCTGCTGATGTCATTCCCCTTATCAGCACTTTTGGCATGTTGGCAGCCCAATAAGCTCTGTAGCTCATGCGATAACTGCATAATGTGTGTGTGTGTGTGTGTGTGTGTGTGTGTGTGTGTGTGTGTGTGTGTGTGTGTGTGTGTGTGTGTGTGTGTTTGCACATGCATGTGCCATCTACACCTGTTTACCACCTCCTGATGGCATTACTTTAAATAGTGTGTTCATGGCATCTGCATCACATGCAGCATATTAAACCTTTGTACAGACCATTCCAGTCATCTGTACAGATTCTATGGGATATCTGGATGTTTGCAACCCATATGTGGTCTGTGTCCCCTAAAATGGTCATGTATGTGATATTGTTACCAAATAGGTCACATTTAGTGTACTGACACACATTCCAGTATCAGATATCTGAAACATCATGCTGATACATCTGTTACCCTATCACTTGTCCAGGCTTGCAGGAGCAATAGATGACTCCAATTGCTATTTCTAGTGGGTTACCTCACCATCCATGAATGCATTCACAACATTACGTGTTGTAAGAGGTAGTGGCTTATGTCTCATGCATATAATCTATGTGGAGCATGTCATATGTGTATGCCTATCAGTCCCTGACACCTTAAAAGAAGGAAAATAAACTAATGTATGTGCTCTCTGCCTATATGTTAAACTGTTAAAACCTATTCCCCTTGAACTAAGAGCTAAGCACCACCAGGACCAACCAACCTGCCTCCTGCTTCTTTCTCCCCTTCTCCTACTCTACTTGTTACACTCCTTAGCTTCACCACTTTCTTCTAATCTTCTTTTATTTCCCTAACTAAACTGACCTTGCCAGCCTGCCTAGACTCTGTCTATACTATTCATTTAAAGCCTTATCTACCTCAGGACTTACCTGTGCTCTTTCCCACATTGTTTTTTTTGTGTGAAAACTCCTTAGAACAAGCTGAATCCCGCTCCGTTCGCCCTGTGGGCTCACTTCACTCCCCTACCCTACCCCCAATTCACACCCACCCCCAGTGCCCCTAAACTTATACTTCTTGGCCACACTCTCCTCTCCAACCAACAAATCACAAACTCCCACCTTTGGATACAATTAGCACTACACCTTATTACTGTACCTAATCAAGTACAGCTCCAACTACTTAATACATTTCCTCCTAGCCTTACCACTCAAACCTTGTCTATTCCAGATTTTACCTCTCCTAGCTATCTTTAATACCTTGCAACCAACTGTTCTCACCATGTCTACCACAACTATGTCAATATTTGTGAAACTACTACTTACTGCCACACTACTATCTTTTATAAACCCAGCCTATCACTTAACCTCCTTTGAGCACCTACATTACTCTTGGTTCACTACCCAACTAAACAAACATCCTTTCATATACTCATATCTCCAAATAATATAAATATAATATCTACACCTAGCTACCTACTTGCAAAGTTCCACATACTATCCCACATTAAATACTATAATCCCTCAACCAAGAAATATCAATTTTTAATAAGTAATCTACATTATGCACTGTACAGTCTAAATAATCAGTCCTTACAAAATGGTGATATCCAGCCTAACCCAGTCCTTGCAAATGTCCTACCTACTGATCTTTATACCTCCAATCGCTCTATCCCACCCAAGCCCCATTAAACTCCCCAACTCTCTCCTGATAGCACATCTCAATATCCAAAGCATCAACAATAAAGTCCCTCATCTCCATTCTCTCTTAGACATATACTCTTTTGACATTTTATGTTTAACAGAAACTTGGTTAAAACCACAGACCCAAGATAATGAGATTATCCCACCAGGATATAATATATTAAGAAATGACCGAACAAAAAGAAAGGGAGGGGGAGTAGCAATTCTTTTCAAAGAAGGGCTACAAGTTACTACCTCACCTTATACCCCACCTAAGGACAATAATGCAGAAATCATTATTTCCAAGATTCAGCTTAATTGTAATAAATCCATAAATATATTATGCATTTATCTACATCCTGAAAATAATATTAGCACTTTAGAGAATATGCTTAGCTGGGTCACAGCAACCTTCCCACAAGAAACTTTAATCGTAGGTGACGTCAATATAGATTGGAAATGCATCAATACTGAGCATCCTACTTCCCATATTAACCTTCATGGCTTCCTCTCAGACCATCACCTCCCCAACTAGAATTAACAAACCAAACCAAAAAGAGCACCTTAGATTCTGATTAATAATCACCACCAAACATACAAAGTAGGCACCTTCCCTGATGATGTAAGTGACCATTGCTTAACCTATATAATTAGGCAAAAAATAGATATCTCCCACCCAACATCATATAGGACTTTATGTTCTAACAAGCATTTTAACCAAGAACTATTTCTGAGCGAACTTAGTGCCTGAAATTGGACTTGTCTAAAAATCCTCCCATTAGAAGAGGCTGTCCAATACTTCAACTCCAAATTCTTAACTATCCTAGACCAACATGCTCCTATACTTAATATAAGAATTAGGTCAAAACCAACCCCATGGCTCATGAAAGATACCAGGCAAAAAATCCTACTTAGAAATAAAGCCTGGACTAGGTGGCGAACTACCAAAATCTCATCTGCTCAACAGACATTTAGACAAATAAAAAATGCAACTATAAAAGCCATACTCTTAGACAAAAAAAAAACTTTTACTGCAAAATTCAGCAAACACACCAAAATAACCCTCAAAGATTCTGGGCAAATATCAATAGACTCCTATATCCAGGACACTCCAGTACACCAACACCAATAGGAGCTAACCATGAGACTCCCATCCAAACTGCTAATGACTTTAACTCCTTCTTCACAGATGCCATCCAAACTCTAGCCAGTCAGCTATCTCCTGACACCTCTAGCATTCCCATCCCCATAACAAGCACTCTTCCTACCTTCCTATTACAACCTATATCTACTAACTTTATTTTCAAACTCCTAGCAAAACTGAAGCCTTGTACCCCTTCCGCTGACCAAATCCCAGCTGAATACCTGCAAAAAGCAGGCAAAGCAGTTGCTTATCCTGTATCCACCCTGATAATCATAACCATTAAAGAAGGATATATCCCTACCAGTTGGAAAGTCTCACACATTATCCCCCTACACATAGGTGGCAACTCCAATGAATATTCTAACTATAGACCGATAGCCCTTCTATCCCCCTCAGCAAAAATAATGGAAAAATGCATTCACCATCAGCTAATAGGCCATCTAACTCAACACAACTTGCTAGCTAAGGGCCAACATGGCTTTAGGCCATTCCATAGTACCACCACTGCCCTCCTATCCTTTACAGACACCATTAATAGAAACTGCAATAACAATCTACTCTCTTCAGCACTATTTATTGATCTTTCAAAGGCTTTTGATATAGTAAACCACATAGTGCTTATCAATATTCTCAATTCGCTTTCCTTGGATACTCATTCGATTAAGTGGTTTACTTCCTAAGGCAACAAGCAGTGCGCTGGGAAAATAATCTATCATCCCACCTTCCAGTCACACTGGGAGTTCCCCAAGGCTCCATTCTATGTCCTCTCTTATTTTCATTTTTTATTAATGATCTCTACTTGGCTATTCCCAATGCAACTTGTATACAATATGCAGATGACTCTACATTAATCTGCACAGCTAAATCTGCTTCTGAACTGCAGTGCCAAACCCAGAAAGTATTTAGCATAGTTGAGACATGGTTCTTAAAGCACTGCCTCCTATTGAATCCCCAAAAAACAAAGCTCCTGCTCTTTACTCCTATTTGTAGGTCCACACCAATAGATATCTCAGTCATTTCTAACAATGGTACCCTCATATACCCTGACTCTACCACTAAAGTCCTTGGTATTACAATAGACAACAACCTTAACTTTGACACCCACATTAACAACACTATAAAATCAGTTAACAGAAAAATGGGCTGCCTGTACAGAGTCAAACCATTCCTTACTCCAATAGCAAGAACTACCATTGCCCACTCCCATCTAATCTCTACTCAACTCTATGCCTCACCAATATACACTAACCTATCCAAAAAGAATCTTCTCAAACTTGATACCTCTTATCATAATATTGCCAGATTTGCCACTGGTAAACCCTTCAGAACCCATCACTGTCAGAATCTTAAACAACTCGGATGGCTTGAACTTCAAAACCAGCTTCAACTCAACCAACTTACAATTGCCCATAAGGTCCTTTACCAGCTAAACAATACTCCAATACTCTCAGACCTCATAACCCCCTACAAAAATCGTAATGCCTTGCGTTCTTCAAATAAACTCCTAGTTAACATCAGCAAGTCTCATAACATGGCAGGGGACTCTCTATTCTCAAACACAACTGGGAAAAACTGGAACCTTCTACCTGTTGAACTTACTTCCCTTCCTTCCTTACCACTCTTCAAACAAAAACTTAAAACCTTCCTCAAAACACACTGGCTGCGCCCTTGTACCAACCCTGACTAACCTATCATTAATGCTACTAATATATTTTCTAGCTGTTTCTCTCTCCACTAATTTAATGTTCTGTAGTGCAACGGTAAGCATCTAGTAAGAACCTGGATACTATTTTTTAGCCACTAGCATATTTATATTATCTTGCTCTAAACTTTGTATATAGTTTTATGATATTTACTATTAAATGTATAAACTATCTTCTATATCTACTTCTTGTTTTTTTTTTTTTTGTAACAATTACTTATTGTCTGTTTGTATCTGTCTTGGAGCTTTCTTCCCGGGCCTCTACTGAAAATGGACATATATCCAGCTAGACTAGCCCGGTCAACAAATGTAAAATAAAATTAAAAAAATAAATAAATGTGTATGTAGTACTATAGTACATTAAAGTGGATATGTAGGTTTATGAAACTGTCCATTTCCAACTGTGTTTGTGTTTCTGAATGCACATCCCCTGTGTCAGTCTTTACTGTTTGTATAAAAAGGATATATCATTTTGTCTCCCTGTTCCACCCTGTGAACTCAGGTATACATACCACAAACCTGTCATACACAGTACCATGCATGCCCTCACCAACTGCATCAGGGTTGAGTATATGGGAAAGAAACGGCAGGGGCAACAGGTGCTGACATGTGAATCTGTTGTGGTCAATCTAATGGTTAAGATGGTGAGGGACCTACTGACAGTACCACAGTAAACAGTTCCATATGTTTGAGCTTGTGGTACTACACAACACTGAGATGACATGTCTGAAGGCTACCTGTGTGTGACAAGGGATATGTACACCAGGTCACACTGACAACAGTGTCCATCACACACTGTTGCATGCATGCACACCTGGTAAACTTATATATAAAGCTGAACCTTGGTTATGAAATGGTTGTTGTATTTCCACTCTGCCATACTCCATGTTGGTAAGGTCTGAAGTGCCACAGTTTGCAGACAGACAGACACCTGGGACACAAACAGAATACAGCATGTCAGACTACATTCAGTCAGTGGTACTAACAGCAATAATGCATCATGGCTAATAAGGTACATATACCTTTATGTGCACCTATAACAAATGCATGTAGACAGCACCTTAAACAGTATTAGATAGTTACACTGTACTACATTCACCCTGTACAACAGACCTATATTAGCCTGTCCCAGCATCGATGGTATGGATGACAGGGATGTAGCTCAGGTATCATCATAAGACATAAGCTATATTTCTTTTACATTGACTGTTGCCCTCTCAGATAATACCGTACTTGTCCTCACATCGGCTTCCTACCTGTTCTCCTCCTCTCTTGTCCTTACTCGTTCTTTCTAGTCCTTACTCTCCCTACTTTTTTCCCACTGTATACTACCTCCAACCATATACCATAGTAACCTTCTCCTCACAATATATTCTACTTTGTGCTATTTCTATATTCTTCTCATCTCCAACTACAATTTTCCTCAAATATGCTAAAATCTGGTCTCTATTTGTCTTCTACAATATCTTTACATGCCTTTAATCCCTGCAGATAAATCTGTCAGTTAGTTGTACTTTTTGTATTCACTTCAAAATATGTTTTCTTTTGTAAAAAAAGAACCAGCCATGCACTAAGAATGTTGTTTTTATTGTATTATTAATTCTTTTGTAAATGACTGTCTTTGTTGCTTAATGTATAAGTAATGTAATACTGGATCTTTTCTCCTCGGGTCTCTGCTGAAAAAGGGCTTCTGCCCAGCCAGACTAACCAGGTTAACAAATGTATAATAAATAAATGAACAAATAAATAAAATATGCACAGGGTGTGGTGTGGGTTTGCAAGAGGCCTAGGCTGGGCCATACGATTGACATCTATGTGTGCGTCTTTGGAGGCATATACTATAGATGGGCTGTGTAGAGGTGCTGTGTGTGTCTGGAGGTGACCTGCCTGTGATACAGATGTGTGTGTGTATGTGTGCACACAGTCACACCATGTGGCTGCCCTACACAGGGGTACATTGGACAGCTGTGGAACATACATGGCAGGGTGTCCATTTTACCATCTCAGACCACGGACATATGAACTAGTCTTACCAGGGGTCTCACTGGCACCACCAGTTCTAAGGCCAGATGCAGTGCTTTTTCCTGATGGTGACTGCTGTCTACTGGATCTGTGTCCCTGATGGGACTGGCCAGAACCATGTAACCATGGCCTGCTCCATAGTGATGTGGACAACAACCCCCCTTTGGTAGTGTTGCTGTCAATGCCACTACAGGATTGTGAAGGTGACTGGCCCTGTAGACTCTCAGCTGATGTTAGTGCTGACCTACATCCATGTGGCTGATGCCCATCTCCCACCACATGCTTTAGCACAGACATGCCATGGTCGAGGATTGCCTAAGTCTCATCCCACTGTATGTTGATGACCTAAGTATTTTGGTGTGTGGCTTCAACAAGGTCATGTATGTCGCCACATAAATCAGGAAAATTTGCTTCTGCTACCATGAGTATTTTTTTCTGGTGTTGCATTCACTATGTGCCTGTGCATCCATGACAGCCCAAAACATGTGTCTGATGACATATGCTGTGGCCCTTGTGACAGCGACTTGAAGAGCAGCAGTCCTCCTGTGAGCACCCCTGTCCATCCACCTGTGTGGGACCTCACCTGCACTCTGGCTATGGCCAGTGTCTACACTCACACCTGCCATAGTCACCATACTAGCCTGTTTCATGCCATCACCTGCCAATTGTCCATCACCTGTGGCTGCTGGGGACAGGGCATGTGTGGGCATTATGACTGTGTGCAGGGACATTGTGGATGACTGTGGGATACCAACCAATGACACAGATTCAGCCACTGACAACACCACATGTGCCTGAATATGACCATCATCATTGCCACAGTCTGCAGAGACACTGACATCAGATACTGACCGGGAGGGACCGCGACCACCATGACCACCTGTGGGGGAAAGACAACATATGTAAATTAATACCTGCACTATACCGGTTGTTGCTGCACATTCACACACATGTGCACACAAGCACACACATGCACACACATACAGGTGAGGTGGCAGACAGGCATTACACAGACCTCACAATAGCCAACTGGTGACACTCACAACACAGTCAGACCACTATATACACATCCTGGACAGTCCCTCAACATAATGCAGTGCAGCCCTTTCCACTTCTTGTTACAACTTATATACACCTCTGTGATATGTGAGTATTGTTAGCAGGTGATGGGCCTTCAAGTAGTACACACTACACCCATGTACACATAATTGCTGTTCACCTGTATAGCACAGTGGCAACTCCTACAGAACATACCTCTCAACTGTGCAGAGTGTCGCTGAATGTCTACATTTCTGGCTCATATTTCTGGTCTGTTCATCATAAATCCTATATTTGTCTGACACATTACTAGGATGATATGAGGACTGGTGTTACTATTTAATAACATATTTTGAGTCTCACACTTCAAAACCTGCAGAAAGTGTATGTTACAACAGAACTGGTTACACTAACAAACTTCTAAGCTTACAGTGGATATTATATGTGTAGACACCCCTGTTAATATGCCAGGTTTGTCTGATATATAACATGAGACCACAGAAATCATGTGATAACATTTCCCACCTTTAATGTGACCTTTAACCTGTGCAATCCAATTGAAGAACAAGCACATCGGTAAGGGATAACATAGAAGTTGAAATACATACAATAGGCTGGTTGCATGACTGTGCACAACCTTAAACTAATACTTTGTTAAAGGAGCTTTTGATTTCATAACAGCAGTCAGTCCTCTTTGGAAGGTGTAATCAGCATGGCACATCTCCACTTTGCAATATTTGTACACTCTCCTTTGCAGAAGCCCTCCAACTCTATCAGATTGTGTGGGCATCACTTCTGCACAGGCCTCTTAAGGGCACTCCACAGATTCTCTATTGGATGTATGTGTGGACTGTGGCTGGGCCATTCCAAAATGTTGATTGCCTTCTGGTGAAGACATTCTTTTATGGATTTTGATGTATGGTATGCGTCAGTGTTGTGTGGATAGGTGTAAGTCCTCTACATCCACAGCTTTCTAGAGATACATGATGATTTGGGGCCAAAAGGGACTGGTATTTTGAACTGTTCCTAATCCCCTCACCATTGGTTACAGACCCACTTCCAGCTTATGAAGAGCAACCACAAAGCAGGAAACTGTCATCACCATGCTTCACCATGGGGATGGTGTTCTTTTGGTGATGCACAGGGTTGTTCTTGTGCCAAACAAACATTTTGGTATTGTGGCCAAAAAGTACAACCTTGGTCTCATTACACCATAACATATTTCCCCACATGCTACTGGGGGACCTGATGTATTTTTCGTGAGAGATTCACCAGACCTGGATGTTGTTCTGTGTGTGAGAAAGCTTCCATCTTTTAAACATACCCCATAGGCCAGAAATGTGGAGAATATGGGAGATTGTTGTCACATGTAGTACACAACCGGTATTTGCCAGTGATTCCTGCAACTCCTGTAGTGTTGCTGTAGGTCTTCTAGCAGCCTCTCTGACCAGTTTGGGTCTTGTCTTTTCCACATATTTGGAGGAATGGCCAGTTCATTGCAATGTCACTGTTGCCCCATATTTCCACCACCATTTGATGACTGTCTTCACTGTGTTCCATGGTATATGCAATGCTGTGGAAATGTGTGTTTACCCTTCTCTGGGCGAATACCTTTCATAAATGATATCCCTTCTCTGGGCGAATACCTTTCATAAATGTGATCCCTTTTCTGCTTCATAAGCTGTATGCGAACTATAGCTGTTGTTGTAGCAGGCAACTGAGTAAGCTTAGAATAATACTGGTAGGACAGCTGATCATTATTTGCTGTTAATCAAAGAGTCTCTGTAATTGATGGCAAGTGTGTACCCAAGAAGATGCAATGTTGTAATAATATTGAAAGTTGCTTCAACACAGTATTAGCTTCAGCCTGTGCACATGCATGCATCTAGCTTCTTGTAAGTTTTTTTGTGTCATAATTGTTCCCCTAACAGATTTGTTTATTTTACAATTGAATTATACAGGTTATAGGTCACATGAAAGGTTGGAAGGGTTTGGAAATGTGTTATTGTGCTCTCATTTTTGTATTTCACAAACACCTGGCATTCTAACAGGTGTGTATACAACATTTATATGCACTGTATAATACTAATTTATAAAATATGTCCCTAGTTCTGGGGCTTCGTCCCCCCATTTTGTCAGTCTTTGTCTAGATTTCTTGCAATGACAGGTTGTGAGGAATGCTACAGATATGTGACATCTCCTGCAAATAGGCCCCTGTGATGACCACTGTAATGCAATGCAGTTAACCCCACCACAAGTGAACATGCAGATATTGCAAAATAGCTGAGAGTAACAGTTGTGTGCATGGTCACATGCATGACCTTAACATGCCTGGTAATGAAGAGCCACAAGAAGAAAATCCCATACTCAGCGGCTTCAGGCTGCTGTCCCACATGCAGACCAGATGTACCTATGTAGTTGTGGTGGAAAGGTATTGTTAGCAGACTCACATTTGGCATTGGTACAAGATGAATGCTACGTGTCTGCACAGGTACAGTACAAGCTATGATAGTACACAATTTCCTGTCCCTCACCATAGATGTGCACTTGTGTACAATACTAAACCCCACCCACAAATGCAGTTTGAACTGATATATGCATCTAGATGCTCTATTGAAGACAGTATGACTGCTACATGATTAAATTGATGTGCACTGTGGCCTTACCTGGATGCTCCTCGCCTGTTGCCTGGGTATCACCCACCTCAATGACTGGTGTGTCACGTGTTGGGTGTTGTGTGGGGGCTGCCCCAAGGTTGGCAAGGAGCTCCTCGTTGCCATAAGTGGGTCCTGTGTGGCTGGACCCCCACCTGTAGCAGTAAAGTCCCTGGCCACACCAGCAGCCCTTTGTTGGGCACAACATATCAGGTCAGTTGGCCGATTCCTGACCTGATCGTATGTGCTGCCATTATGGCCCAAGGTAGGCAAAGAAGTACTGAGTTCACCACCATGATTAAAATGTTCCAGCTTTAATAAATGAAGTTAAAATTCACTAAAACTATTGCAAAGCTTAAAAACAGATGAAGCATTAAATGATAAGCGCTTTCGGCAAGTTTGCCTTTTTCAGACTGTGACTTCCTGTGCTTCATTCTATATCCTTAAACAAATATTCATCAATCAGGTGATTTCCTTGCAATGTCGGTCCCTCCTACCACAGGCTGACAATCACTTTCTTGGAGGCAGACAAGCCTCCAATATTAACCAATGGAGAGGCATTTCTGTTTCAGAATAGGTTTCAATGGAACCATTACATTTAAGCCTGAGCGGCGGTTAGCTATTAAATTATTTATCCACCCAATTTCATGAATCTCAGTATTGCTTTGAATATCCCCAGCAATAGGTCCTATGGGAACACATTTTATAGCTTTAAAGCTAAAATAATGGGTTGGATTTGAGCTAATATGAGATGCCAGCACATTTTTTATATCTTTTTGTAGGATATCTCGTAAGTGGTGTAAAATCCTATCTTTCAAGCATTAGTCAGTTTTGCCTATGTACAAACAAGGGAAAAGGTGGCAGCATGCTAGATATACAAGATATTCACTGTTGCAAGTTGTTTTAACATTAAATACATAGCTCTTGTCTGTAGTTGGATGAATGGAAATATTACTAGTATCTATAAACTGACAGGCTTTACAGCTTCTGCATTTGTGGGTTCCTTGTCTCAAAATATTAACATTTTTCTTGGGAAAACCATTTTTATTGCAGAGAAGTCTTTTGATGTTCTTTTTGTTCTTGAAAGTGAACATTGGTCGTTCTCCTGTGATGTTTTTTATTCTATCATCTTTAGTCAAAATAGGCCAGAACCTTTTGATGACATCACATGCCTTCCTGTGGTCTGTGCTAAAGGTAAGGACACAATTTAAATTGGTTCCTTCAAGGTTCCTTGTGACTTGAGGTGTATCCAATGTCACGCTGCCAGTACTACATCTGGAAAAGTAGGGACATCCTTTTGTTTGTCTTAAAATTTTAGGGTGGATTTTGGCAGTCAAGTCACCTCTACTATAGCCCCTATTAGACAGATTCTCTTCTAGTTGCCTGGATTCCTTCTGGAATATATGTTCATCTGTGCATAGGCTGGAGATCTATACAGGCTGATTCTCATAGATGTTTCCATGGACAAACCCAGGGTGCATACTATTTTTATGCAAAAAATAGTTCTTCCAAGTGCTTTTCCTGTTTACATTCATACATATTCCACTGGTTTGGTCTAACTGCAGGCATAAGTCAAGAAAATGCATCTCATTCCTTGAGTACTGAAGCACAAATTTCAAGAACTCTGTAGTAGTTTCAAGGTAGTCAGAAAAAAGACTTAAGCTCATCTTTATTCCCATTCCAAAAGACAAAAATATCATCCACAAAACATCCATAGTACATAATGTTAGTAGACCAAGGGTTCTTATCACACAAAACATGCACTGATTCCCATTGTGCCAGTACTATATTCAAATAACTATTGGCACATGGGGTGCCCATAGCTACACTCAATACTTGCCAATAATAAGTACTGCCATATGAAAATACATTGTTTTTCAAGATTAGTTTTAATAGAGAACATATCAAGTTGGAATTCAATCCCAGTGGAGATGAAAAATCTCTGACTGCTTCTATCCCATCGGAATGCGGTATCACTGTGAATAAATTATTTACATCCATTGTCACTAATAACAGATTGGCTATGTTGCCCACATCTTACATTTTCCTGGAGAAATCCTTCAAAAAGCTACCGGAGTCTTTCAAAACTGTTTTTGCTGCTGGTATGAGCTTTTTCAGCTCTTTCTAAACATACAAAGACAGGGACTCAGTTACCCAACCTCTCTCCATGACTATAGGTCATAAGGGAGGGTTAACCAGGTTTTTATGTATCTTTGGCAGTCTGGTTTTGGCTGGAATAGAGTACCACAGAGACGTCAAGCAGTTCTTTAGTGACACGTTCTAAAAGGAAATCATTCAAGGTGTTCTGTACATTTTTAATCATCCTGTCTACTGTGTTTCTATTACTGATTTTGTATGTTCCTGAATCACTTAGCAGATCATGCATCTTGTTCCTATACCAAGGTGTTCATTTTGTGGAGAAGGTCATCCCACAGGGCAGTCTGCTCTCTCAGATTTTGTCAGCTCCGGCTGAACAGCACCACATGGTGCTGTATTATTGCTTCAGTAATAGCTGCATTCTCCACTGCAGTGTATGCCAGCTGATGCTGCATGCCACTTGGAAGACATCAACAGGGAAACACATCACAGGACCTCAGACATTGCCCACAGTTATTTACAGAGCCAGTACATTAATATTGCCTATCATTAGCCACCATTTGCAACCACATCATACCCCTGTCATCTATCAGCACAGTATGAACCTGCATTGCATTCCTGGTCCTGATCTGTCATGGTCCCCTCAATGAGAGACAGTACATTGCATAAACCACTATTCATTATTCACCTCTGTGTAGAGAAATGATAGTGGCCATCTTCCTTTCAGATGGGATGTCGATGGTGCTCAGGCTTTGCTTGCATACAGTGTGTAATGGAGCTGAAAGCATATGCCTGAGTTCATGTAGGATGCAGACAGGAATGTTATCAGGTCCTATGGAGACTTGCTTTTGTTGACTTTGATTAGGCAGTATGGACCTGCTCCCTAATGATGATGTGAGGGGTGCAGGTGCTGTGCATATCCACCTACACTGATGGTGATCCAGAGGGGTAATGTTTGCCCTAAACCTGTCTGCAGCAGGTTGGCTATAGCTATGGTGTGTGTGTATGTGGTGTGATTGGCCATCATTACAGAGTGGGTTGGGGTGTTTTCACTGAGATTGCAGACATATGTCAAGATGGTCTTGTGATTCCCCTTGGTGGATGCGTCCAATTTGTAATCATAGTTAGCCTTAGAATAATCCACCTGTGACCTTATATGCTCATTCAGACAAAGGTTGACTCACTGCCAAGTTAGTGCCTGCTCTTACTCTGACCTATACAGACAATTATGTGGTTTGTGTTTTGCAGCTGTCCAACAAATGGGATACTCTACTTTGGTGGAGACGTTATACAGGTAAGGTATTGCTGAGTCCATACAGCTATGTCAGTGGTCATATGGCTGTAGTAGGTATGGAAACAAGATCATAACACAGTTGTACACCTCTCCACTTTCAACCTGATAATCATGCTTATTCTAGTACTCATGTCTGTGTCAGGGAAATGCAACAACCAATAGCTGCAGAAATCTAACTCTGTTGGATGCACAGAAACTGAGATTACATGTGTACAACATGTGCAGCTTTTTACCTGACATTTTGCATCTCATGTCTGTTGTTATGAGGCAGCCAGGTACACCTACTCATACACAGATATGCACAGGTAATACCTGATATACATTTCTGTTCTATGTTAGTATGGCACACTGCATTACACTCACTGCTGAGTCAGTCCTGTCAACCTGTTAGAGCAGGACATCTGGAGGACACCACTCATACATGGGGGGATGGGCCAAAATTAGTGATGTTTTATTAATATAGCTGTAACACACTTAAGTAATTTGGTAGCACAGTAGCCTTTGCATTCACAGACATACCCTGGAGGATGTCCAATGCTCATATGGCAGGAAGAGAGGAGAAAGGCTAGGAGTGTGGTGGTGAGGGTAGGAACTGTTAATGTCAGTAGCATGACTGGTATGGGGACAAAGCTAGCTGATATGATGGACAGAAGGAAGGCTAATATATTGTGTGTGCAAGAGATCAGATGGAAGAGGCATAAGGCTAGGTGTATCAGAGTCTGGTCCAAATAGTTCTATCATGGTATGGATGGGAGGAGGAATGGTGGAGGGGTTATCCTGAAGGAACAGTATGACAAGAGGGTTTTTGGAGGTGAAAAGAATGTCGGATAGAGTGATGTTATTGAATCTGGAAATTGATGGTGTAATAATGACTGTTGTTAGTTCATATGCTCCACTAGTTGTGTGTGAAATGGATGAGACAGAATAATTTTAGAGTGAGTTGAATGAAGTGGTGATGACTGTACCCAAGGGTGAGAGAGTGATGATTGTAGTAGATGTCAATGTTCATGTTGATGAAGGGAACAGAGGGGATGCGGAAGTGATGGGTAGGTATGGTGTTAAGCAAAGGAATGCAGAAGGTGAGATGGTGGTGGAGTTTGCAAAAAGGATGGACATGGCTGTGGTGAATACATATTTTAACAAGACAGAAGAGCATAGGGTGGCTTGCAAGAGTGGAGGAAGATGCACACAAGTGGATTATCTCCTATGCAGGATGGCCTGTTTGAAGGGGATTGGAGACTCTAAAGTGGTGACAGGGACAGTGTAGTTAGGCAGCATGGAATTGGTCTGTGGGATGACAGTGATAAAGAAGAGGAGGAGGAGTGTGAGGGCAACACCCAGGATCAAATGGTGGAAACTGAAAAAGGGTGATTGTGAGGTTGAGCTCAGGGAAGAGTTAAGACAGGCAGTGGGTGGCAGTGAGTAGTTACCAAATATCTGGGTAACTACAGCACAACTAGTAATGGAGATGACTAGAAAGGTGCGTGGTGTGACATCTGGACGGAGGAAGGAGGACAAGGAGAGCTGGTGGTGGAATGAGGAAGTACAGGGGAGTTTACAGAGAAAGTGGTTGCTGAAGAAGAAGGAGTGGGATTGCAGAGAGATGAAGAAAGTAGACAGGAGTAAAAGGAGATGAGGTGCATGACAAAGAGAGAGGTGGCAAAGGCTAAGGATGAGGTGTATGAAGGGTTGCATGAAAGGTTGGATACTAAGGATGGAGAATAGGACCTGGTCCAATTGGCAAGACAGAGGGACCAAGCTAGGAAGGATGTGCAGCAGATAAGGGTGATAAAGAATAATGAAGGAAACATACTCACAAGTGAGGGGAGTGTGTTGAGCAGATGGAAAGAGTACTTTGAGGGGATGTTGAATGAAAAGAATGAGAGAGAGAGAAGGTTGGATGATGTGGGTATGTTGAATCAGGAAGTGCAATGGATTAGCAAGGAGGAAGTAAGGGTAGCTATGAAGAGGATTAAGAATGGAAAGGCTGTTGGTCCAGATGACATACTTGTGGAAGTATGGAGGTGTTTAGGAGAAATAGCAGTGGTCTTTTAACCAGATTGTTTAATGTAACCTTGAAAAGTGAGAGGATGTGTGAGGGGTGGAGAAAAAGTGTTTGGGTACCGATTATAAGAATAAGGGTGATGTGCAGAACTGTAGTAACTACAGAGGGATAACACTGATCAGTCACAGCTTGAAGTTATGGAAAAGAGTAGTGAAAGCTAGGTTAAGAAAGGAGATGAGGATTTGTGATCAGCAGTATGGTTTCATGCCAGGAAAGAGCAGTACAGATGTAATGTTTGCTCTGAGACTGTCGATGGAGAAGTACAGAGAAGGTTGGAAGGAATTCTATTTTTGTGGACTTAGAGAAAGCATATGAAAAGGTGCATAGAGAGGAGTTGTGGTATTGTATGTGGAAGTCAGGGGTGGCAGAGGACTCTATAAGAGTGCTACAGGATATGTACAAGGGTAGTGTGACAGTGGTGAGTTCTATGATGGGAGTGACAAGTGCATTTAAGGTGGAGGTGGGATTACATCAGGGATCAGCTCTGAGCCCTTTCTTATTTGCAGTGGTGATGGACAGGTTGACAGACAAGATCATACAGGAGTCTCTGTTGATTGCGATGTTTGCAGATGACATTTTGATCTGTAGTGAGAGTAGTTAACAGGTTGAGAGACCCTGGAAAGGTGAAGATGTGCTCTAGAGAGGTGAGGAATGATGGTCAGCAGGACTAAGACAGAATATATGTGTGTGAATGGGAGGGAGGATAGAGGAATGGTGATGATGCAGGAGTAGAGTTGGCAAAGGTGGATGAGTTTAAATACTTGGGATCAACAGTTCAGAGTAATGACGCATGTGGGGGAAGAGGTGAAGATGAGAGTACAGGCACGATGGGTAGGATGGAGAAGATTGTCAGGAGTGATTTGTGACAGATGAGTACCATTAAGAGTGAGAGGGAAGGTCTACAAGACTGTAGTTAGACCAGCTATATTATATGGGTTGGAGACAGTGACACTGACAAAAAAGCAGGAGTCAGAGCTGGACATGGCAGAGTTAAAGATGTTAAGATTTGCACTCGGTGTGATGCGGGTGGACAGGATTAGGGATATGTATGTTAGAGGATCTGCCCAGGTTGGACAGTTTGGAGACAAAGCCAGAGAGTAGCGGGATTATGTTGGTTTGGACATGTGCTGAGGAGGGATGCTGAGTATATTGGGAAAAGGATGGTAAGGATTAAGCTGCCAGGTAAGAGGAAAAGAAGAAGGCCGAAGGTGTATGAATGTGGTGAGAGAGGACATGCAGGTGGTTGGTGTAACAGAGCAAGATGCAGAGGACAGGAGGAAATGAAGACAGATGATCTGCTGTGGCGACCCCTAATGCGAACAGCCAAAAGAAAGAGAAGGAGATGTTGTAATGTCAGTATTCACAGGTTGCCAATGATTTGCCAGACATAACACAACTCTATGAGTAAATGACTGCAAACATGAGGCACACATATGGTCAGTGTGCATAACACTGGACAATTGAATGGTACGAGCTCAGTATATCACATGCAGTTTAGCACACACATCTGCAACAGTATTTCACTATGCAAATACCCTGTATAGGTCTCTCACATTTCTGAGGCAAACATGTATATCATAGTTGCATTCACAATTAACATATGGATATCTACAATATCCCAGAAGCTGACCTAGCAGTGTCAGAGTCAGTATTGTTCAACACACACTACAGTAGTAGTCATATGTGAGCCATCCTTTCCTGGGGTGACTCAGAGGCCTGAGCTTTGATTTATGTCACTGCAGACAGACCCAGGTCCTATGGCCATAGGTTCTGATCAGCAATATATCAGTATAGCAGGTCTTGTTGAGACATATTTGTTGAATTTCCTATTTCCCATTATTACATATCCCTACTGCATTCCATTACATGCTTACTTGTCTGACATACCTTTTTTTTTCCACGTATAGTTGTTTTTATTCCAATATGTGTTGTTTGTTTGTTTTTTGTTTTTTTTTTGTCTGTCTGTCTGTCTGTCTCTCTCTCCCTTGCCTTTTGTATATAATTCTCATGAGCAGCTGATGGCCTGTGCACCAGTTGGTGTCCCCCACTTGCTAATTGCATGCAGAACAGCTGTGGTGTTATTCCTATAGCCAATGGCATGGCAACACACTCATATAATTGAATAGTTCATGTGGTCATTGCCCATTTTCTTTGCCTTGAAGAGGACTTCATGGAGGTGTGTGAACAACAGCATCACAGAGGGTAGTTGGAAACACCTGTTACAACAAAAACTGTGGAGACAACCCAACAAAATGGGGGAGAATGTTCCAGACATAGGGACAGAATGTAAGTATTGCTGTTATACAGTTGAATTAATGCTAAGTTAAAAGGATTTGTGTGGACATGGCTTTTCTGCATAATTTTAAGTCTGACAGTGTTATGTCACTGACATAACTCTCAATTGTAGGGCTACCTGCAGAATGGCTAGCTTTTGGACTCTCATGTTTGGTGTATTCCTCAGACATTTGTTGTCTTTGGAAAATCAATAGCATACTGCGGGGATTGCTGTTAGTAAATGGTATCATCCATTTGTTTTTCTGACTTCATATCCCTCAGAAAAGATATGTTACAGCAAACCCTGTTACACCAGCAACTGTCTTAGTTTATAACAGCAATATTTTACATATGCGCCTGTTTTGGGGCCTCTGTCCACCAGTTATGTCAGTCTTTGTCCAGATGCCGTGCAGTAAGAGGATGATTGGTAGGGTATATCATTATTTAATGCCTTCATTCTTGATACCATCCCAGTGATGTATCAGACTGCCAGACAGTTATGTGTTAGAGGCCTTATATATGAAGACAAAGCCTTGGCATTCTGTGGGACTCTGAACAGCTGAGAGGTCTGTGTATTTCTGGCAATTGTTGACAGACTGTCAGGATTGTGTAGCAGTGTAGTGTGTTAATGTTATTTGGCCTGTGCAGGGAGGGGAGTAGAAATATGTGTTATGACTCATTTTCTATCTGCCTATGCATGCTGCCCCAGTTTCTGGTGGTCTATTAGCTGTATATATCTGTAGGGGCAGACTGAGACGTGTTCCATACCATGGTTAGGCATCATACTACACTGTGAATTGGGCCAGTTCAGATGTTTTTCTTCACACAGTCCTTGTACTATACAGTTCATTTGGCTTACAAGTATGTCAGTGTGACTGTGGTGAAATTGGTTGTGGGTATGCACATTCACACTGATGTCTGTTTTTCAGTGCTGTGACATCCATGTAGTGCCTGATATATTTGCAAATACATGTGTAATTCCCCATAGTGAATTTGGGTTAGTGTTGTGTCAGTCTGACTGTAGTTTGAAGGGTACTTGATGACATAATTAGCAGCTGAGTGTAGTTTCCCTAATGTGATGTTATGTCCAGATATTTGTAGGATGTACTGTTGCCTGGCCAACATAAGTGTTATGTATTTCTGACACATCAGTGGGATGATGTGAGGACTTAAGTCACTAACTAGTGAGAAGTAATTGAGTTTTGGACTTGTGCTATTTAGTCAATATATGTTAGGACAGACAGGAGGATATTACTGCAGCAACTGTGTTAGCTTATCTACTACAGTATTTCAGATATCATCCCTATTTTCATGACTTTCTCCCCCTATTTTGTCAGGCTGCGACCAGATTCATTGCACTAAGGGGTTCTGAGCCTACCTGTCGACTGTCCAGATTGTTTCAGAATGTCCGGGATTATTGCTCATATTTCTGGTCTGTCCCACAGATTCATTATTTTTATTTCCTTGGTAAATCACTGTGATGATCTGAGTATTTCTGACATTAAATGATGAAATATATTTCAGTTTCAGAACTCACATACTTCAGAACATGTATGCTGAAACAAACGCTGTAACTCTGGCAACATTCTACATTTATAAGAACAGTATTTAAAATATGTCCCTAGTTTTGGTTCATTGTCCCCCCATTTGGACAGGCTTTGGCCAGATTTCTTGCACTACGAGGTTGAGAGGCATGCTTCTGAGGTATGACTCCATTACATGTTATATATATATATATATATATATATATATATATATATATATATTTATATTATGCATATCTTTTTCCATATATATGCATCTCTCTCTCTCTCTCTCTCTCTCTATATATATATATATATATATATATATGTGTATATGTATATATACAAAACTTGACTGATTCTACAGAACCTTTTCCCTACTGCTGAATGACTTTACTGCATAATATGTTTGAAAAAGCATGTGCAACTCTTACAACTCAAATGGTGTAGTGGTACATTGCTCTGACTATTGAGTATAGGGTGCTGGGTTCAAGACTTAGACTCATAGGTTGGTACTAGGCTATTGGCCCTAGGGCCTATACAAGCCCAGCCATAACAATTCCCTGGCTATTTCTTCCCACACTATTTATTTCCCTGGACCCCTGTCTAGAAGGGCGACTAATGTGATCCCCGGGGTTAATTTCCTTTCTCCCATCCAATCGTCAAGGTTCCTTTTGAATAGGGCCAAAGAGGCTTGACATGTATGGGCAATCTTTTCCAGAGTCTGGGAAGTTTCTGGGTCCAGAACCCATCCCTCCAGCATATTTTGTTTATTGTGATGACAACGTTTAAATCCCTGGATAGTGTGGCTCTGACGGATTAGGATTTCTTTAAGTGTAGCATGTCCAACAGCTCTGGGTTTGATATGGCTTTATATGTTAAGCAGAGATCACCTCTGAGTAGACAATATATAGCTGGAGTTTTTTAAGGTGGTCAGCATAGGTCATCTGCTTTAGGTCTGTGATACTTTTAGTGAGGTATTTCTGCAGCCTTTCCAGTTATGGCAGATGTCTTGAGAGGTACATACCAAATGGGGCATTGTATTCTATAATGGATCTAATGATGGATGAGTACAGTGGGACAATGACCTCCTTTTTCCTGGATGAAAATCCCTTAGTGATGAGGTGTGCCACATAGAAGGATTTCCTGACTGTTGTGGCGATGTGGTTATTGAAGGTGAGGCTCCTGTCCACCTGTGTCCCTAAGTCTCTTATCACTTTTTTCGTGTTTAGTGTACTGACACCTATGTGGTAATTCATGAGCATGTTTTTTTTCCCAAAGGGGATAACTATACATTTCTTGGCACTGAGCTAGAGCCCATGGCTCTAGCACCTAGCATCTGTTTCTGTTAGGCACTTTTGTAGAGTATCCACATCATTTGGGGATTCAATAATGGCTCTGAGTTTGAGTCCCTTAGTGTTGGCCTGTACTTCAGAGAAGTAGATGCCAAACAAGAGCTGTCCCAGGACTGAACCCTGAGGTACTCCACTTGTCACTTGTCTGGAGCTGGATTTGGAGTCGGCTACTTTTACAGTGTGGGTTCTGTCAGTAAGCCAGCTGGTAACCCATCGAGTGACGTAGGGATTAATGCCCAGCTTAGTAAGTCTAACTATGATTCCAGAGTGAGGGATGGTGTCGAAGGCCTTGACAAGATCCAGATAAAATGTGTGGACCACCTTACCCTCGTCTACAGCTCTGCGGACTGATTTGAAGAAGTCAATCAGGTTCAGGAGACAAAATCGGCCCTTCACAAACCAAAACTGGGTGTGGTCGTATTTGAAGGTTGCAAATGTCTTTGTTTATAAGTTCCATGATAATACATTCCATGGCCTTGCAGATCAGGCTTATTAGGCGGTAGTTCCTGGGATCCAAGGTGGATCCCCCCTTGTGAAGTGGGATAACTGTAGCTGTGCGCCACTCAGTGGGCACAAAGCCACTCAGTGGGCACGAAGCCTTTGGCAGGGCTCTTTATTTTGTTGCTAGGCAGAACAGTGGCTGATGGAAACAGAGTGAGTAAAGCAGTTCTAACTGGGTTTGCATGACCCCTAAGTGATGCTGCACACGGTTAAATGTACAGATGCTTAATCTGTGTTGGCTTCACTTAGCTTTGCACAAACTCGCTTACTCCTGCTTACTGACACTTACTCAGGCTTACACCTGTGCTAATTTCTTTAAAAGAAAAGAAAAAGGTGTGATAGGAAAGTGGTGAAAAAGGGGCATGCAGAGGGAAAAACAATATGAAAGATAGCTAGGGATGTGCAGGACAGGTGTATGGAAGGTTCATAGCTGTCTATTTCTTATACAGCAACAGTTGTGGATTTGTACAGAATTTGGAGATGAATTTGGACATTCAAACCACAGAGTGAGAGGTGTGGACAACAGAAATGTGTTTTCAAGTCAATTGGACTGGATTACATGTGACCAGTGGACATGTGTGTGAAATGGACAGCTATGTATGTGGCAAGATTTTTTTTGGAACAGATGCGCTTTTCTTTTTTTTAAGATGAGACTGGGATGTT
Source organism: Protopterus annectens (assembly GCF_019279795.1). NCBI lineage: Eukaryota > Metazoa > Chordata > Ceratodontiformes > Protopteridae > Protopterus > Protopterus annectens. The sequence goes on along the minus strand of NC_056727.1, from coordinate 845,531,467 downwards.
AGGGAAGGATTGTAGGTATGTCTGGGGATGTAGGTTGGCTAGGGAGACAGACAAGACAGCAGACAGGGGTGGTATATGACACATGAGGGGGGTTAAACACATTTGATTGGGAGGGTGGTTGGGAATGAGAAGCCCATGGACCTCCATATGGTTACAGTGGGACTGAGATCCCCACCCATGGGCAGTCACCACTCCACCTTCATGGCCTCAAAGGTGGCTACGCTGGGGGCAGGACAGGAGGGGTGGCCTGCCTCTTGAGGTGTGCTAGGTGGCCCTCAATCTGGCGCAGCTGCTCTCCAAACTCAGATCAAAGGGTGCTGCACACCAAACCCCAGACCTAAATGTGAGTGATGGCCTCCTGTCTGTGCCTGCTCCCAGGGATGGTTACACCTGAAGGTGGTGCAGGACCAGCAGTCGAGGGAGATCTGGGTTGGGTTCCAAACATGCTGGGGATTGCTGCCACGGCCAGATGAGGTGGGAGAGGTGGATCTGCTGGGATCTGCCTTCCCAAATGTGATATGGTATTGAGGTTTTAGAAAATATGTTGGTTAGTCATGAACAGCACTTTTCAAGATTAGTTATAACAGCATGCATGAGTGTTCCAATTAACCCCATAAAACAGATTTGAAACAGTTGCATAGCAAGCAGAACACATGCATAAATGGAACAACAGTATGCATCATAACAGCATGCCAGTAACATTGATGGCAACATGCCATCAACGATGGTATTTGAACAAGATATGTTAACATGCAAGCAATCAAACATATTAACAATAAATATAACACAAGTACCAACACTGGGTTGGAGCGCAACATACCCATAGTATATGAGTAATAATTATTGATGCAGATGTTGGGGGGGGACAGTACATCCATTAACAACTGTTTATGCTTCGATTTTCCACAACAGTACTGATCAATACTCTATGGGTCTACCCTCACTTTACATCTCCCTGTGGCCATAGCTTCTGTAGTACAAACATACCTATTAAACTGTCAGCCTGGTTATGGTATGAGGCAAACTGTGACAACTCTGGGTACATGACTAGAGGGGACTCGTACATATCAGGGTTCCATATCTGGCACATGAGGGGTACTCTGAACTGCTGTTATATGAGTGTGCTACAGGCATACATCACCTGGTTTCCTATCTGTGTCCAGGATTATTTGCAGCAGTGACCACTAGCCATGACAGCATGACACTTGAGAGACATGTATTGGAAACATAACTCTCAACCTCTTAGAGCATGAGAACTGGACAAAGCCATACATTTGAGTGGGACAAAGGCCCATAAATGTGGACTATTTTTAGATTTTGCTTTTACAAACTTAGAAAGTTGATAAAATTACAGTTATTCCATTTGTATGGCTTTTCAGATGGATATGACATCTGACACTTTTATGTCTATCATTATTTTCTAACTTCAGTCTATAATAGTTTGCCACTGATTTGCCATGACACCACTACTTTATGTAAAACGGACCACAGATCTGAGACAAATATCTGGGCATTCAGTGAATACCTGTACAGTTGAGATGTATGATTGAGAAGAGTGCATATTGTATGTACCTACCCTGCTGTCATTTGCAGGCATGTGGTGGGAAAATTGAACAGTTGAACACAGTTTGTTAGTATACCTTTTATACAGCTACTGGCAACATCTACTTACCTCTAAAACCAGTGGGGAAAATATCTGTTAACACTACCTGACTGTTTTTACATTTATTCCTGATTCCTTGTATGTAGATATGCACTCATCTTAGTACCAATCCCTGGATTCGAACCATGTCTGGGTGTGCAAAAGTAACAACTAAGCTATTTCTAATCATGCTGAACTACTGGAAAACTGCTGTTTCTTTTTTCATTGGTTTCTACCTAATAGTCCCTTGATTAGACAGTCTGAACTTGTAATTATGTGATGCATGCATGACAGATAGTTATTGTACTATGCATTACTCATTTGGATTACTAGAACCTGGAAAACAAAGGTTAACACAAGGCAATGCTGGATGGAACACACTTTAAAACTTGACATATTACTATTCAGGGTTCACAGCTTAGTGCAGTGTATATTTCGCATTTTATTTATCTCTTATTTTACAGATACACCATCTACAGTTTCTCCTAACAGCTTTTCACAGATGAACCTCAGTTAATGTATGCTGTCACAGCCATATTTGCTGTGAAGAACCTGTATACATTCTATATATGTGTACAATATACCAGAATAAACACAACAGTTTTTTTAAAGGTCATTATTGTACTTCAGTATTCATCAGTCATACTTTTTATTTATTCAGTTCACACAGTAATATTATACCTACTAGCAGTAAGCAATGTACTCCTTCTTAGCTATGTTAACAACATACTGCAAAATAGATTTGTACTCACCAGTCTGTCAGCGCAGCATCAGCAGTCTGTCACTATGGGCTTCCACATTATTAGCCCTCTCTGCTGCAGCTGTAGGAGAGAGAAAAAACATGTTATGCATATCTGTCTATCACATTCTCAGGCTAGTATTTGCTACAAAATACTTGATAGTGATACTTAATCACAACTGGAGCATTCTGGGCCTATTCATCTTGGATCCACTGGTCCAAGAGCACCCCTTCCTATGCTTTAGGTTGGCATAGTGGTGCCATACTTGTTCACCAGTCTGAAGGATGCCAGTAGTACTGGTGAGGTCACATGTGAGACAGTGCCAGGCCTCCGCTTTGTATTGGGAGCCCTGGTACTGGCCCATCAGCAGTCTCTCCTCATGATTTTTAACAAGCAGTCCAGCCATGATCCTGGACACCTGATTTCTCCAGCTTTCAGCCAGAAAACTCACTCCATCTCCAATGCCAGCCATTGTATCTGCACAGATAGACTATAACAGATTATGGCTGTATTCCTGCAGACACCATTTAAATAGTGTGATATTCCTGCCCTTTGCTGTCATTGGACCATTTTGAAAAGGTTAAGCTCTGCTTAGCAGTGCTCAAACCCACTCAGCCAGTTTTGACACTGCTTAGAGGATAAGTTGTTGAACAGTATTTAACTGTGTGCAAATCCACTTAGCTGAGCTACCTGCTGCTTAGCATTCACATCTTAACAATGGTTACACTTGCTAAGCATAGCTTAGCATTGCTAACCATTGCTTACTTTTAATTTTATAAATATATCAGAGGACTGACTTAATTTATTACATGACATCCCTCTATGTGCTTTCCGTACATTGGCAAGGGGTGTGACTATACTGTATGGGGCACTTGTGTGTACATGGGTGGTTTCACATGTTATATGCACTCACACTTACATTGCACACCAGCTGCACTACCCTAGTTGACAAAAAACAGTTGCTACATAATTTAAGTTTAAAAAAAAAATGTAACACTAAAGTTGCCTGTCCTGGTACTCAAACCATGAACGCCTTCATGGAAAGCCAGGAGTCTAAACACAACACTATCTCAATTCAGAAATTTCACCTCTATATTTGTATTTATCTCCTGTGGGATGTTTAAGCTGTGGTAAGCAGAGGGCCACAATGCGCAATGCTTAAATATTCCTTATCCTAGAAAAAAAATTATTTATTTATTATTTTACATTTGTTTACCGGGCTAGTCCAACTGGATATATGTCCATTTTCAGTGGAGGCCCGGGGTGAAAAGCTCCACTACATACTACTAAACAATTTTAAGATATACATATATTATATATATACATATATTATAATATTAGTATTATATTATTATGTTATATAAGTGAGTATTGTGGTGTTCTGATAAGTCATTGAGGACTGCAATCGGGAAATAATGGCATTCATTTAGCTTTCAGGAGTATATCCTTCAGAGACTCCTGATACTACATATCCTGTTTTCCATCAACTTTCTAAGTGTGTGAGGGCAATTTTTCAAAAGTGTCCCTATTTTATTGTTTTTTTCCTCCCATTATTTGTGCCTTTGTTCACATGGACTGCTGTCAAGGAATATTAGCATACATTTGCTTTCAGACTTCTATCCTGTAATACATGCTAATGCATGACCTGTTTTCTATCAACGTTCTAAGTTTGTGAGGGCAATATGTATCTTGTGTCCCTTTTCAGGGATTTATCCATCATTATTTGTGCATTTGCACACATTTCCTGCTTTAGCAGGTTGTGGAGGTGTCATACACCACTTTTACAATGCAGGG
>NC_056727.1:845477291-845522291 GCF_019279795.1 Protopterus annectens | reverse complement strand
TGAAAAGGTACTAATGTAGTTCAATATGGATAGCACAGCAAAGCAGCTGACAAAATGTGTGAGCAGTGCTTCAGTGGAAAGACCTGCATACACATGATATGTACACCCTGAAGTAATAGTTGTGTGAGAATATCCCCTCTTGTACCCTCTGTCAGTTCCTTTCTGCAAAACTTTCTCTAATATAAAATAATTATGATTTTAGTTGAAACAACAGTACATCATATATATGGGCAACAAACGTGTTCTGACATGCAAATATTATTTTAATCATGTATATGACAGTGGTCATAGAGCACTTTCAGCTGACAGGGAAAACTGTATAGAAGTTACACATCTCATTCTGTTACAAAAACTCAGTAAATAATTATGCATGCTCTAAGGTTTTGCCATCCGCCACACAAATAAGCTTGGCCTTGGCCTGGGTCAGTTAGCAATGAAAATACTGAAACAATAAATGAAATGAGAAAGTATTCCACATAAAACCATCTTTGCCTCACATTATTACTCCAATGTGGGAAAAACATATAGTGCAGCAGCTGCAGGGTTGTCATATGTAAGTATATTTCCTGTTTTATATATATATATACATTTATAACTGCTCACCTTACACACGTGTTAATCTGTAGTTTTAATAGTTCAGATGGTCATGTCTCATTTTTGCATGGGTTCAGTTTCAAAGTGCTTTCACTGACCTCATTTTTCTATTACATGACACTGCATAGAAGGTCAAGAATACAATGCAGGTGAATTCATGTTTGTGTGTCATACAAGTCGACCATCCCTGAGTACACACCCGAGCTGGGACATAAATGCCATTTTAAATGTAACTTAGATATCAACAGTAACCAGCATGAGGTGCAGTTGCTGTGAAACATGCACATATACAGTGATCAGTGAACATGGCCAAGTGTTACGGCCATGTTTCTCACCTAAACTGGATATAGAAGAATAATAGATGCATTTAATTGTGTTCAATTTCTGTGCCTTCTGTCCCATCAACACTGCATCATGTTTTTAATCTTGTCAAAAATAGATTCACAAACCTCACACATAGCCAGAAATGTCTTATGAAAATAAATTTCTATTTTTTTATCATCAACATTTGTGCAATGCTTGGCATCAAGCAGCAAAGTTAAGTAATGGCAAATGACACTTCACGTCTGATAATGACACTTCACGTCCGATGGCAAATACTGATGAATTTGTGTTTGACCACATTCCAGTGGTGTTCCTTGTATGAATGTTCTTAACCCAGTAGTGCAACAGAAAGCAATTCTAAGAACACACTTATTGCTAAAACTGTAACAGCATTGATTGTATAATGTTCTCCTGAGGTGAGGTTTGCCTTTTTGATACAGTATGATGTTGCGATCCGTGATCCACACATTGATGATATCTATTTGACAAAACCATTGCCATTCCCCACACGTGTCTTTCTCCCTTCAACTATGTGCTGTCTGACATTTATAATATGATTTCTTCTGTAGTGTCACTGATTAATGTACAGCCCTAATTTTTGTGGACTTAGACTGACAGGTGTTCAAAGCCGGCAATGTGTAATAAGTATGTGCATAAGCAAATAGTAAGACACAGGACTGATTTATCCAACAGATCTTATGTGCAGAATTCAACTTAGTGGTACCATTTAGCCATGGAGAAGGATCACCCAAGTGTTGAACTGCATTTTAAAGAATATATATCCATTCAAAGTCATGAATCAAGTCATCCCTTCAGCTGTTTGCTGTGTGACAACTGTGATATGATTTTTTCTGTGGTAGCAGCAGTTAATGCTCAGCTATAGTGAACGTGGACTTAGATGGGCAGGTGTTTGATTCTTGCACTGTGCAATTATTATGTGTGTTAGAAAGCAGGCAGGACTGTCTTACTCAACATATGTGATGTAGTTAATTCCACCTAGTGGTTATATGACTTCTTCAGTGGTGTCAGAGGTTTAGGCACACTTAGAATGTGGATTTTGGTAGGTGTTTGAATCTGGCAATGTCCATGTAATATGACTGTGTAAGTAAATAGTGAAAGCCATGAATTTCTTACTCAAGAGATGTAATTGTAACATACTACTTAGGGGTAACATTAACACAAATGAGGGGTTTTAATCCTGCAGGTGTAATTTACCCTTTTAAATGAATCCATATGCTTTCCAGCATACTGTCCATGTTATACCTTCAGCTGTGCACTGTCTGACAACTGCTGTGTGAACTCTTATGTGTCATTAGCAGTTAATACACAGCTTCTACAGAATGCTGGTTTCAGATAAGTATATGTTTGACTTCAGTAGTTTATAACCTGTATTACTGTGTTCAGAATCAAGGGGTAGAAGGAAGGAATGGTTTACTTAACAGATAGTGATATATACAATGGGGGTTTATATCATGTTGTCGAACTTTTAAAAGTTCGAACGTCATATGGTCGACACCATATGATCGAACTTTTTAAAGTTTGAATGTTTCAACGGAGATCTCTGTACAGTGCAGAATGGGAAGATTTCCCATTCTGCACTGTAGTGTGATCTTGGCGTTGGTATATTTAAAGAATGGGGTTGTTGGGGGGCTTGCCCCCCCCCCGCTTAAACCATTCAGGTAGGTTTTTTCCTTCAGTTTGTTTTTTTTATTACATTTTTGAACTTTTACAACTTCGATTATATGGTGTCGACGTATGACATTTGACCTTTTAACAGTTCGATTATGTAATATAGACTCTACAATGGTACTTAAGTGTTAACACTTTCTCAGGTACAGCATTTTGCTACCCAAGGTAAAACATTCCCTCTTAAAGGAGCCCATATACATTCAAACGGAATGTCCAGGTTGTCCCCTCAACAGTCTGACTCTTGAGAACTGTACTTATGAGCCCGTCTGGGCATCAGCAGCTAATGCACAACTCTACAGATTGTGTGTTACATGTGCTTGTGTTCATATCCAGTACAGTTTATCTTGTATGACTGTGTAAAAGTAAAAAAAAAAAATGACATTGGTCATATACTGGAATAACTTAATCCACATATCTGAGTGTTTTTTTTTTTTTTTTGATTGTTGGGTGATTTTGATCCCACAAGTGCTGTATTTCTTTGTAAGTATGTCCATTTTAATGATCTGTGCTTTGTATCTTCTATAACATGAATATTACCAAAATGCAGCACCAGTGATTAGATGTGGGAACTAGTAACTGTCATTTTTCATGCTGCAGCAATGACTTTTGAGAATTTGCATTTGGTCATATGGCCTTGATGACTCTTGTGTAATGGAGATGAAGGATAATGCATAGAAGATAACAATGGTATGACAGGCCTGTCTATGTGTCAACTCCAGTAGCTTTCACAGTTCACTATAAATTTGATGTGATGCTGCAACTGTCTGTGAGGTATACTGAATATTATGATGCAAGTATTAATGTTGTATGTTGCACAATGCTCAATTTTGTAGTCATTTTCCAATAATGTTGTCACAAACATTTCAAATATATACTTTCTCAATAGTGTGTTGCCTATTTTTGGGTGGTCAGCATTTGCCGATACATGTGCAATGTGATTCTTACATAGGTAGATAGTCTTTCCAGTGCCATCTGATACATACTGAAACAGTGTATAAAGCAATTGTCACTATACAATGGATCTAGTTTAGTTGATCAACTTCTGAAAATATCAAAATGCACAAGATCAGGACCATGTAATCAACATTTTAAAAAGTCAAAAAGTAAGAAGATAACACCAACAGCATGTTTGCAGGTGGGCAAGCCCCCTGCATACCTGACACCCCCTGCTCATTATTTATACCAACACCACGATCACACTACAGTGGGGAAAGGGCACATTCGCTGATCCCACTGTACTGCGATTTCAGCACAATCCATTTGACTTTTTAAAATTGTACTGCAATCTCAGTACAGTTGGTATGTACCTAACCAGGAATATCCAACAACTGGAATGTTCACAGAGGTTTCTCACTAAAAGAATACAGGGTTTAAGTAAAATGTTATATGCAGACTGTCTCAAGGCTCTGTCCCTGTATTCTGTCTCCTACAGCCTTTTGAGGAGAGCTCTGTGCCTGACTTACAGGGCATTTTTAGGCCCCACTCTGATGGACCTCCTGCATATCTGCAAAACAAACAGCACTAGAATTACCCATTTTAAAGGCTTAAACCTAGTCTGTGATATAAATAGGACCTACCGGAGAGACAGGTATGTATTCCAGATATTACCCCATCTCTGAAACAGGCTCCCCATCCATGAGAAGCAGAGTTCCTCCCTAACCCAATTCAAGTGTAACCTGGACAGTTGGATGGGGAACTGAAAATTCATACTTTGTTTGGCACCTATGTCTGTAATGGACATAGGCAACCTGTAAAAGGTTCATCTCCCAGGCTCTAGCTTATAAATGTTTCATCTCCCTGGCCTATGCTTACACTTATCAAGGCTATCAGAACTTGTCAGATATTTGGGATGCATGGCTAGGCTTTAAACGGTCCTTGCAGTTATTAGGCTAGTAAACACCTATGAACCTATGAATCACATGGTTTCAACATGTCGATTATGATTTTAAAAAGTGGATCAACTAAACTAGACCCTACAGAATAATGTATGAAAGCACACATGTTTTGTGATTACCTGCCCTTGGAAAAAAAACTGTTTCATAGGTGTTCTTCTTCTCACTTTTAATCATGTTTGTTTTCATTCACAGAAATTAAAGTTGCTAATGAGCTTGCTCAATAGTTCCATCAGAATGCAGGTTTCATGACACATCCCACATGGGTCTACTTCAGTTAGTAGGACACCCTTGTCATTGAACACCTATTCATCGACCCCATTTTGTCGAAGGTACACATCAGTGAACAGACTTTTCATCAAATCTTTTCTCAGGGATAATCAATGGTAGACCACCATCTGGAATTTGCCCTTTTCCCCACTGTAGTGCAATCTCTGAGTTGGTATATTTAATTAGGTGGTGTGTGGACAGTGCAGCCCCCCCCATATTGGGGTGTGTGTGGGGTGTAGCCCCCACCTGGGTAGGTTTTTCATTTTACAATTTTTTTGACAGTTGCTAGGTTGGCCTACTGTTGGTTATCCTTGGGAAAAGTTTCGATGAAAAGTCCATTCACTGATGTGTACCTTCGACAAAAAGGGGTCAATGAATAGGTGTTCGACGATTAATGAGTTTGACTAATTAACATAGACCTGCCCCCACATTTACCATGTACATATATCTCACCTGTAATGATTTCCATATCTGTAAAAATGTATGCATCATAATACGTTATTTGCTGTCCATGACATTTGTGTTTTTGTGGCATATCCTTTAGATTTGCAGTCTATAATGATTGATCTGTTCTGTGACTTACTTCCTATCCCTCACGACATGCATGCTAATGCTATGGCTATTACTGTATCTACTTCAACTATTTGTAGGAGCAGTAGATACAACTGTCTCATAACTTTTTGCATTTGTCCACACATTTATGTATATTATTCTCCAGTATTCCTGTATTGGGAATTTGAGACCTATGCCTGCGTGGAGGTCAAAAACTTTCATTACTTGCATGCATTTTCCAACAACACATTTTTCCTCCTGAGCATTTAATGATTACTTTTTAATGTGAATGACAATGGCTGTAATGTTTCTCAGCACATGCCTGTAAATTCAATCAATGAAATATACAACAGTATAAACCTTCCTTGTCTACTTGTTCCTAGGCTTCCCCTTGCTTATGTATTCCTAATTTGCCTATCTGTTGTGGTGAAGTGCATGTGAACTCTCTTCTGAATCTGTAGTTCATTATATATACTCATTTATTTACATCATGCACACATATAGGTTGAGCACTTTCTTGCCTTGGCATGGATGCAAGCCTGCACTGTGGGTTGGAGGTGAGGTTGCTCATTGTGTTGAGTGCCTTGGTTTCTTATATTTTTAATTAGCAATGCTGCTCGACATGCAAACAATCAATAAATTTAGCTTCAGAAATATGTGTTCATGGAATTAATGAATCCTCAGGAATATAAATATATATATATATATATATATATATATATATATATATATATATATATATATATATATATATATATATATATATATATATATATATTGTATCACTCTTTTTATTAAAATTATTCAACATATTATGCAAGTTAATTGACATTTGGTAAGGCACCTTACATGGTATGAAAACATCAACATTTTCTAGAATAAGTTTATTGTATCTATTGACTGATTATATACTATTAATCAAATAACCATAAAGTTCCATGAGACAGTCAATACATTTTATAATAGCAAAAGTTATAATCACATTTATACTCATACTGTAACCTCTCAAAGAGAGCATTAGAAAGTTACCCATACAAAAAACCTCAGGAATACTTTTTGATTGTTGATAAGGCCCTTCTTGTTTCAACTATTTCTGGTGAAAGGTCTTGAAATATGGACAGAAGTGTCTTTTTGATTGACACTTACCTTTTCTGTATAGCTTCTTGTAATGCCATATTATTATGTGACATATAATTTTTTCACTAAAATGGTTCTATTTAGTCATGTTTTTAGAGGGGATAACACTTTATACTATATGTAAGTAAAAGTTGGCAGAAATCTCATTTATGTCTTTTTAAAGAAATATAGCAGCTTGAAGGGTCTATATTACCTTATCGAAAGCTGATAAGAGTAAACGCTCTTTGATTGACCCGTAAATATCAAACGCACTAAATAGCGAAGACATAGAACAGCAATTGTTTTCCCAGGGAAAAAAAAATTGCTGGGCCGTTTTTGGGAGTTTGCCATTTCCTCCACTGTGGTGTGATCTCGAAGTTGATATATTTAAGTAGGTGGTGTGGGAATCGCATTTGTTTTTTTTGTTTGTTTTTTTTCGGAACAGAGATTTTTTTTCCCTGGGAAAAAAATCGCTGTTCCCTATCTTCGCTATTTAGTGCGTTCGATATTTAGGGGTTGATTAAAGAGTGTTTGGTCTTATCAGCTTTCAACAGGGTAATATAGACCCCCAACTTGAATGCATGGATCAATGACTGATTAATGTCCAAATGTTTGGGGACTTCTGCTAGATGCAGGTCATATCGTTATGCTATTAATTCTAATTTCACTGCATTTTGTTGTAGGGACATAACTGAAGAGCCCAAATTTTACTTTTGAGTTTAAAACTTGCATGCATTAGTGTTTAAATAAAATGTCCTGAGTAAATTTATTTATTTTATATTATTTTGAATTTGTTATTTGATTAATCTAATTCATTGATTGACATATTTGGTGCAATCAAATGTAGATTTTTTTCAACTCACTAATGCAACATAGCATGTTTGCAGGGTCATCACAGTTTGACTTAAGTAGTCCATCTTAGTGAGTAAACTCTCAGCCCATTCTGGGCAGTGAAAAAAAACAGACAAGAATTAGTTTGGACCCCTATAGCATTAGAAAAAGGGTAGTTTAAATAATTATAATAATAGTAGTAGGGTACAATTTAAACTGATAAAACAGAGTATGAAGTTGGTGAAACAGATAATATATTTGGATGAACTTTAGATGATACGATTTCAGCAGTGTTGCCACCCGCATTGTCTGAATTCTTATTCAATATATACGTTTAGTTGAAAGCTCAGAACCCAGCAAAGTGTTACTTTATCTAAAATCAAATAATTACAGGACTAAAGGAATCAGTTTAAAAAATTATCTTAGGGATTCCAAAATATTGCATTTGTGATCGTGGTCATGCCATCACTATTACATTGTGTACTAATGAGCTCTAACACTTAATACATATTCAAGTTGCCAGGCCATGATGAATGGTAAGCAGCTCCCCTTCATGGCCAAAGCACAGACCCATAGCCAGATCATGTCAGACTACCCCTTGGCCGCCAGACTAAAGTATGAGCAGCTGAGGTAAGACTTGAATATGCACAGGTATCTTTGGTATTCACCACAATTACAGATGGGAAAATGTATTACCGCAAATATCAAGGCTGGCTAAGGGGAGAGTGTAGAGGTTTTACTACAGCCAAAGAAACAACAGAGGTGGACAGAAGATTGCAATAGTAGCTGCCCACCAAAGCAGCGTTGAAACACACAGTGGGGAAAGGGCTATGACAAAACTTGAATGTAAAATTATGTGAAACTTAAATTAGGTGGGATACTATAAAATAATATAATGTACTGACCTACACCAGTCCTGTCAACATCAGAATTTGATCAGTGTACCTTATACTGTAATGTAAATGCAGTTAAAAAGGGAAACTATGAAGCCCTGGGGGTGGGGGGTTGACACATAACACAGTCCACTTGCATTATATCCTCAGTTCCTTAACAAGGTGAGTCACAGAAGCACTCATACTGAAAGTGTCAGGAAACACATTTTAGGGAATTAACACCTTTGTAGACTGACAGCAAGAAAAAAAGGATAGGCCTGCCGTTGCTTGTGATATTCTCTATAACAGTGCACTAGCAAGGGAGTCACAAAAGCATTCTTACTAAAAGTGCCAGAAAACATGTTTCAGGAGAATTTAACACATTTGTAGAATGAAAAGCAAACATTGTAAAGCAGCATACTTTCCTCAGGAGATTAGAACCCTCCACACAGTGCATTAGTAACATACAAATGACGTAATCAGTACACCGAGCTATGACAGCAGTTAGACTCTAGGGATTGACTTTACCCTATTTCATATTTGTATGGTGCCATGCAGTAGTGCTCAGTTCATTTGCATGAACAATGGTAATATCTGTAGCTCATGACATGGATTGGATTAATTTTTGCCATAAGATGAGAAGTGCCATTTCTAATTAGTTACACATGTGCATCAGTGTTGTTCCCTGTGATTCATAGGACAACATATGACCACAGAAAGATGATTTTATTTTATAAGCTGTTTTTGGTCATATGTCTAATATGCTTATCTATGTTTTTATCAGACTAAAGGCTGGAAACTGGAGTACAGGACAGAAATTAAAAGGAGAAAGAAGTAAAAGATAGAACACAAGGTGAGCAAATAAGGAATGCGAATGATGGAGGTGACGTAGGAGCATATCTCACAACTTCTTAGCCCAATAACCCTGGGCAAAACTGATAATATATTTTCTTTGAAAGTTCCAAAATCTGTGAAAGATTTTACACTTATTTTATTTTAATACTTTATTATAATATTTTATTTGAATATAATTTTTTATACTAATCTTATTCAAATATCTGGGAAGATGAGAGGTATGGATGACAGTCTTTTTGTGGGATAGGTCTTCTTTTATTTATTTTGAGAAGTTAAAAATGGGGAAGGAAGGAAGGAAGTCAGGTAATAAGAAGTGAATAAGAGTGGGAGGTTAGGTTGCAGGGAAAAACAGACATGACTGACAGGTATGCAGAAAACAATGAGAGTAGGAGGGCACAATTGCAAAATTTAGAGAAACACAGGTAAAACAATGGTTAGAGGAGAATTGTACAACAGACAGGGGAGGACACTGATACAAAAGGGAGGGGAAAAGGAGTTTGGGAGATAGGACTGTGTGTTTGCTGATACAGTCTCTGCCAGCTTACACCCAGTGGGAGATTAGTCATCACAGTGGAAACCATCACCACTGGCTCCTGCCTCAGGAGGTGGAGTCAGAATTGGGCAGGGACAAAACTGAGTGAGTTACTGGAGGGTTGTCTCCATGCCGCCAATGTAGGAATCCAACCTCATGTATATTATCACTGCCCCATCTCTTGGCAATGGCCAACAAAATGCAAAGTAATTATTCCTGTCTATGCTTATACACCACTGGCAGTCATTAAACTTGATGTAAAGCACTATCATTAATAAACTGTTTTTGAGATGTTTAACACAATAGATAATTAGAAAACTTATAGTCCAAATGGAAACAATATACTATAATGTTGCTGGATGTAAGTAGTAATATAAAAAGAATGGATACACATCTCTGTCATCACATTGATATTCATTGTAAATGTTAATTACATATTTTACATTTATGTTTGCCTCTCTTTCTCTGTCTTTCTCTGACTCTTTGCCTACTTCGAGGCGATCAATGCCTGACATATAAAGCTATGTCCAACCCAGAATTAATGGACATGCTCCACCTCAGTAAATTTAAATCCCTTAGAGCCACGCGCTCGAGGGACTTGAACCTCAGCACAGAAATAAATAGAACATGCTGGAGGGACAGATTCATAACCCAGAGGCTCCCTTCGCTCTGGAATAGAATTCCAATTCATGCTAGGCAGAGCACCTCACTGACTCTCTTCAAGAGGAATCTTGATGACTGGATGGGGGATCGTAGGTTTGTCCCGGGGATTGCTTCCGTGTCACTGTTAGACAGAGGCACAGTAAACTAAACTTTAAAAAGGGCACAGTATACTCAAATCAAGGGGTGGCATAAGCCAAACACAATTGGGCTAGGCTTATAAATGCCCCAGGGCAGATAGACTAGTATGAACCTATGAACCTATATATATAGGAGGCTGCTGACAGAACACTTTTTACACATAACCCAAACCACACGTCTGTACAAAGTTTCCGGCTATCAATTTTAGGTGGCATTTGTACAGAGATGTAGAGTAGAATACACAACTTCCAAGTTTTTGAGAGTAATAATGTATTAGTGGAATATAGATAACACATGTTAAGAGAACATAAATGTTCTGGACAGTATATTTAAAGTCTGCACAACAACCACAGCTTTCAGCATTTTACTATAGTAACATTTAATATGTTTGTAGTAGCTGCAGCATGTTCAGTTTAATAGCATACAGTTTACTCGGTGTTACAACAGCCCTTAATGTTATTGTGCATGTATGTAAGCAGAAGTCAATGTATTGTTCTAATAAAACACATATAGGAGGTAAAATAGAAAAGAAGTAATGGAGAATAACGGGACATGTTGGTCAGAAGGGCATGTATGCAAGGTACTAGAATACAATCAGAGTATGGAAAGGCAGTAATAAGAAGAGAATGGATATATTTTAAGTTATCGGTTTTCCCTTTCATATCCTGACTTATATAAAGGTTTTGCAGCATAAAAGATAAGATAGAAGTGTGAAATTATTTTTAAAGAAAATATGAATACAGTGATATAAGCTATACTGGACTAATTAAACTTTTGATGAAGGAAAAGGTCTTTTTATTACAAAAAGTAGGTAGTGCAGTAAACATACAATGGGCCAAATTCATAAAAGTTACTGCACACGATAACATTTCTGAATTCAGAGAGCCCCACCCTAGAGGATGGAATAGTAGACAAGGAATAGTAGGCATAGCTCTCAATGTTGTAGTGCAAGACATGACAACAACAGTCACAGGCTGAAAGTAAGCCTCCTATAAAGTTACAAAGATGATAGCCTAACAACTTTTATATTACCCTGGATTTACTAAGGATATGAAATGTGAAACTCTAATGGTTGCCTTTACTGACTGAATGTATTCCTAAGTTATGAGGGCAGGTAAAAGGAGATATCAGGGGTGTTCTAATAATACAAGAACAGGTATGGATATGGTGTGTGTGTGTGTGTGTGTGTGTGTGTGTGTGTGTGTGTGTGTGTGTGTGTGTGTGTGTGTGTGTGTGTGTGTGTGTGTGCATGTGTCTGTGTATGCCTGTGCTGCCAAGATGTGACAGCTGCCAATATCTACTGCAGAAAGGGTTAATCTGCACATGCGGGAGTTAATGTCGATTCAGAGACATGCAGATTAGCTGATGAGGAGGTCTTTCCTCATTGCAGCTAATATTTTTCTGAGTTGCATTAAACTGAATTGCAGAAACAAACAGGGCCTTTTAAGCACAGCCTTTAATATGAGAGGTTTGATCTTTTATGATTCATTGGGAATGTATGCATTAAAGTACAGCTTCCAATTTGTTATTCATGTATAAATAATTGATTCTATGGCTATTACCAGAAAATGTGGGTGTTTTAGCTTGATAGTGATTCAAACTACCCTTTGGTAACAGGAACTTGACCTTACAGGCCCAATGAGTAGGGATCCTGCACTGTAGGTTGGGTACCATCCCAAGCCTTTGGGGCAATGTCAGTGAAATTACACTTCATAGAGTTTGCCCCATCACATGGTATATCCTAATGTTTTGTGGGGCCAGGGCTATACACCCCAACACTCCTTACACCCTTTCTATAAAATGTATACTTTAGGGTCATGCCACTTTTGAAATATGGCAAACTTGGCAAAATGGTATATTTGATGATGTTTCTCTTGATAACTATGATCTCTATATATAAGGTTTGAGCGTGATGCAGTAGTAGCTACTGTAGCAATGTAATTTCTAATTTAAACTGAATAAACCTTGTCATTAGAGTTACAGGATATTTTTCTGTTATAGAAATGAAATTAATTCAGTAGTATAGTAAAATATACACCAATAGTAGTAAATACCACCTCATTTCTCCCCTGATAAGGGGCCACTACTTTAGTGGGACTAACCAAATCAACAAAGGGTAAATAAAATAAAATAAATAAAATAAAATGCAGTTCAAATGATGCTGTTTACTTTACATTCTAAATTAGTGAATGGGAAGCTGGAAGATGCTTTTATAAAGATGTGTAATACGTATCTTCAGTTCATAAAGCCAGTTTTAGTTCACCCAGTTTATTAACTTCAAATGAATGGGTTGGCAGCTTTTACTATACTTATCTTCAATAAAATGTGTTGCTACAGTGGCTTCTGCATGGCTGCAACATCCTTTTACTTTGTTATCCATATGGTCTGTGTCAATATTCAGCAGTATCTCATACATTTAAATAAGTATAAAGCAATCTAACATGACAGGATGCAACCATTTAAGCTACTGACTGTCTCCTGCTGCTATTATTCTGTTGTGCAGCCATGCAATTTTCTCTCCCTCTCTTCCTGTCTCACTCTTAAACAAGCAACATACATCTCAGCAAACACTACTTAACTATACAGATTTCTTATACCTGTGTGAATACTTTGTTTAGTTTATTAGCATCATTTTATATTATGTGGAACAGGTACTTGTTTAGGATTTACTGTCTAGTAAATAGGCAGTGTGTTCTTAATATCTTAATTTAAATCACCAATCTGTTTTATTAGTTAAATATTAAATTCTGGGGTATCTCCAGGTTTAAATGAAGACATATCTATTAATTGAGTTTTAAAAACAAGGGCTGACAAACTATAAGAACACTTTTTGTTTGCTACATGTTTTTTATTTTTATTTATTTTTTTATTTCATATGTACCATTAAGTATTTAGTCACATGATTTATTGGTCACATGGCCAAGATCACATGGCCTATATAGCTATATAAAGGTTTGTACAGCACTCTGTCTTTGCATTTGAAAAAGTCTGTAATAAAAATGAGAAGATGGAAATTCCAAAAAATGATCTGTATTTGTTTCCTCATCCATACTGAAAGACATTTGGTCATCATTCTTTTCATTCATGGTTCTTGCTTTTTGATTGTTTTAACCATTAATCTGAGCTTGGGTTTGCTTTTGAGTTGATTGACATTTTCTTCTGCTGAAATCTCTTCCAAAGAGCCTGGAAATTCTGGTCTGCATTCTCCATTCTGGACAGTTTAATTAAAATTGTATTTGAATTATCACAGTACACTATGCAGGACAACACACTGATTGCTAAATCAAGACATGACAACAATGGATTCCACAGTTCTGATGTAAAACACTTCATTTTCACAGTAAGTGACAACACTGCTGAATGAGTAACTAATGTGTTGAAGAAATAAATACAGATCATTTTTTGGAATTTCCACCACTGAGCCTTTCCAAGAGATTGGTGGGTCATTACATCAATCAAGAATCACATGGCTTTTTCCAGCATGTGAACTCAAGAGGAACTGGTTATTTCTGTGGCAGAGGCCATGGGTATTCATGGAGGAAATAAACAACAGTTTTGATAAACCTGAAATACATAAAAAATAAAACAATTTTAAGGTTTTCAGTTGTGGATGTATTTTTAAAGGGGATGACATTTGTTACAATGGCTGTTACAGAGCTATTGATTGAGATGAAATGTTTTTCATATAAATTCAACTTAAAGTTCTTGATACATGCACTTCTGTTTTAACCTGAAACATGATGAACAGCAGTTGCTAGATTCCATATGTTCCAACAGGTCCATTGGGATCATGAAACTGGACAAAGATGGGGGTTTGGTTGTAGCTGACCATAATACACATGTTTTTAAGGTACCTAATGCTTTATTCAGTGATGCCTCATATGTTCCCACAACTAAGAACTTCATCAACATTGCATGTCGAAGGATTGCTGTATGGCTTGAAAGCTTACTGTCCAAGGGTTTTAATAACAAAACTTTATGTGTTTCTAATTGTTACATTTCCTATAACCCCAGCAATGTTTGGTATTCTTAAAATTCACAAGGAATTGTCTGATCCATTATATAGGCTAATCATTTTGTCACATGGTTCTAAAACTGAAGGACTGGCCACATGGATCAATGTAAAGTTAAAAACATTTCTTTACAATGCCAATCATGTTTTAAGAGACTCCTGGCATTTTTAAAATGTCTTACCTGTATAAAAATAAATGAACATACCCCAGTGGTGAGAAATGATGTAAAAGATCTCTTTTCTAGTATCTCTTATGACAGTGGTCTAACTTGGATTCATGAAGCCGTTGTAATGAATGTATCTTTTGATAATGCTGAGATTTTTTTTTCTTCAAGATTGAATAGATATTGTATTTTGAAGAAGAACGCTTTCACTAGAAAAAAGTTGTGGTCATGGGTGCAAAGTGTGCACCAGCTTATGCTAACATAGTTACATGGTACTGGGAGAAATGTTTAGTCTTTGTTCATTCAAGCCTAAAATATTACTATATTTATAATATTTGGATGATATTTTTTGTGGGATGATGATGAGTATGAACTAAAAGCTTGTTTTACTTATTTGAATGCTACAACTGTCTTTTTAGAATTTATTTTTCAATATGATAAATTAACCAGGAATTTTTTAGATGTCATTGTTCCAAAAAAATCTAACAAAGGGGCAAATTGATTCTAATGTTTATAGCAAGCCTACCTAGTATAACAGTTTGTTTTTTTTTTTTTTTAATTTTAGGAGCCAACACAGTATTTGGCAAAAGAAAGGGTTGGCCAAAGGACAACTAATTAGGCTTTCTAGACTAATTTCAGATAATGAAAGTTTATTAATGTAATGGCTATTTTGTCTTCAATGTTTTAGGAGAGTTGATACTTCAAGGAACTAATCCATAATTTGGCAGCTGACATTTCAGCAGCATAGGCAGCAACTTTCGACCCATATTGAAGCAACCTGATTTACTTAGAAAAACAAATGTCCAGCATGAAAGTGTTAATTTTAAAACTGCTATGATATTACCTTTGGACAAAAATGACAGGCATTTGAAAAACATAATACCCCGGATTCAGTAATCTTCCGTGCAGGACTAGCTTAGTCCTGCATGGAAGCAACCATTTAGGAGCAGCACGGCAGCGCACCATGCATATTAATGAAGGCATGCTGCCTGAGCTCCTAAATGGACACGGAGGGTGGACGAGTGTAGGGGGCATGTCTGAGAGCAGAGCTCTCACACTATACATGCCCCTGCAGTCAAGAACTGCAGTTTAGCTAATACAATGAGTGAGACTGCTCATAGGAGGTTACATACCCCCAGCGACACCCCCACAAATTTATAAGAGCAATATTTAAAACATCATAATATAAACAATTTATTTATTTTATCAAAGAGATAAAATTTAACCATTGGTATGCAGGTTTGCCATTGCTTATCTACATATACTGCAGCTTAAATGGCACAAGAAGATAAATATCAAGATATATGCAAATGAAGCATTACTGCAATAGTGTAGTGGTCAGAGCATTCACCGTATAAGCAGTCATTCTGGGTTCGAGTCTCACTCCAGTCCATTCCATTTTCCATGTCAAATCACTTTATGAACAATATTTTTTGTTGTATAACCTAATAAATAACATATATTTGTGAACTGGAATACTGCATTAAATGCAGATGTGAGGTGTCATTGTAATAATGTTGTAAAATTCACAGATAAACACATGTGCCCCATACAGTATATGTACACATGAATCGGGGATACAAACCGAAGGTATAATGTGTAATGAATGATAAATCCATAGAGTGTCCAAATCCACCACCTTCCCAAGAACCATTTTACATTTCTGTCTAAATTAGTGCGGGGGTATGCAGGACTAAGCAATATTAAGCAGCAGTAAGTGAGAGTAAGCATATTTAAGCAGTAGCAAGCGGGTCTAAGCCCATTTGCGTGGGGGTAAGCAATGCACACATAGGATAAGCAATATTAAAGCTAACTCTCTGCAAGCATATTTAACCGGAAGTTAGCATTGCTTACCGTCATGCAAACCTGTGCAAACCCACTTACAATTGCTTAAAAGTGCCTTAATTACTCTGTATGCAACAGCCGCTGTTCTGCCCAGCAACAAAATACACAGCCCTTAAAGGTCTTGAACGCAGGACCCTGTGCACTATAGTCACAATAGTTACAGCAGTACATAAAAATTGAGGTATCACCAAACAATAGGAATATTAAACTTAACATGTGAAAGGAATCTATATAGAGTTTTATGTTGTATAACCTACTATATAACATAAATATGTGAACTGGAGTACTACATTAAGTCCAGATGTGAAGTGTCATTGTAATAAAGTGTTGAAATCCCCATACAGTGTACGTACACATTAATCATGGATACCAAACACATATATAACATGTAATGAATGATAAATCAATGCCAAACAGCAAATAGTGTGCAAATTCAAAAATAAGCAACACTAAGCATTGCACACCCCTGCTTACTAGGTGTAAGCAATGTGTAGGTCAGATAAATCAGATTACCCATTGGTATACCCCTTTAAGCAATGACAACCTTAGTTAAGCAGGTTTGCCCATAGCTTAGCATTTTTCAGAATCATCCAATCACAGCAAATTGTGGGAAATAGGCCCTATTTAAACCCAACAGGCAGCAATACATCTCACAACTGGTTGCAGCTTCCTTCTGTAGGCACTATGACCAGTGTAGGAGAAGGAGTGAGCTTTCAGACACTGGGGCATCCATGAGTCTAAAGTCATGGCAGGACTCCTTGTTAAAGACCATGACCAGAGCCTGCTACAGGGCCAGTACTAAGGTTCCCAATATAAGCGGAAGCCTGGGACCGTCTAACCTGTGACCTCACTAGGGCTACTGGCATACCTCAAACTGGTGAGCAGATCAGGCATCACTATGCCGACCTGAAGCGGAGAAAGAGGGAGCTCTTGGATCAGTGGATCCAAGAGGCTAGGTGAATGGGGGATGTCCCAGGTGTGTGTAAGTATCAGTCCACTATCTGTTTAATAATTTCTAGCTCATGTATATTATGGATAGGTATGACTAAATATTCATCTTATGTCTTTGACAGCGACAGATGAGTGGGCTGTGAACCGTGCTTGTAGATTACAGAGGTTGCATCGCCAGACAAGTTAGTAATACTCTTACATGTACTGTCATAAGAAATAAATCTAAAAGTAGTAGAAAGTTAATTGCCAATATAAAACCTGTATTGTTTAAGGCATGTACTGAATACATCAGACAATATGGCAGGAAGAGTCTCATATAGGTTGTATGTAAATAAAAGGTTAACAGCCTGACAATAAAGGTCTACCTGCTGGACTGCCTGTGTTTACTATGGTATCATATGGTAATGTAGTGTTGCAGTCTCTTAATAGTACTGTTGTATTAAGCACTGTTACCCACACTGTGCTACATAAATAAAATGTGTAGGAATGTCTGTATATGACTGTTGTAATCACAACAGGTCATATTGTACAACTGAGAGAGACTTAGACAGAAAACAGTTTAAAGATTGACAGCATAATTCAAATAGCATACTCAACTAAGATGTCAACTGTTGTATTTTTAGCACACACAGCCATGGTTCGAATCCTGGCAGTGGTAGTAAGCTGTATGCAGAATCATATCCCACAAGTGTACAGATTTGTCCAGAATGTCCAGTT
Source organism: Protopterus annectens (assembly GCF_019279795.1). Taxonomy (NCBI): domain Eukaryota; kingdom Metazoa; phylum Chordata; order Ceratodontiformes; family Protopteridae; genus Protopterus; species Protopterus annectens. The sequence continues at coordinate 845,504,274 of NC_056727.1, read as the reverse complement.
AATTGGCCCATATCTGCTGGATGTTACCCTATCCCCCTGGTATATCAGCGTGCTAATCTCTGACATGTAGGCAGCATTTAATGTCATATAGGTTCATAGGTTCATAGGTAAGTACTAGGCTATCTGCCTGAGGGCATCTATAAGCCTAGCCAAAATGTGTTGGCTTTCGCCGTCCCCTTAGATTAGTTCCCTGTGCCTCTGTCCAGCAGAGCCATTAGTTCCCTGTGCCTCTGTCCAGTAGAGCCACTGCAGTAATCCCCAGGGTAAATTTTCTGTTTTCCATCCACTCATCAAGGTTTCTCTTGAAGAGTGTTAGAGAGGGGCTCTGCCTACTGCAGATTGGAATCCTGTTCCAAAGCATGGGGAGTCTCTGGGACAGGAATCTATCCCTCCAGTACAGCCTATTTATCATTGTGGTGATGTTTAGATCCCTAGAGCATGTGGCTCTGGAGATTTGTTTTTTTTTAGGTGGAGCATGTCCATCAATTCTGGGTTGGACATGGCCTTGTTTGTCAGGCAGAGATCACCTCTGAGTAAGTGGTATGCAACCAAATACAGCTGGAGTTTCTTAGGTCGGGCTTCATAGGGCATCTGTTTGAGGCTAGTAATCCTCTTGGTGAGGTACTTCTGTGGTCTTTCCAGCTATTGCAGGTGTTTTGTAAGGTACATCCCAAATGGGCGTTGTACTCTATGATAGGTCTGATGAGTGATGAATAGAGAGGCACAATAACCTCTTTTGTTCTAGATGCAAACCCTTTTGTGATTAGGAGGGCCACATAGAAGGATTTTCTAACCACCTTAGCAATATGATTATCAAAGGCGAGATTACTATCTACTTGGGTCACCAGATCCCTTATTACATTTTCTGAATTTAGGGGACTACCACGTATGTGGTAGTTCACGGGTACTTTGTTTTTTCCAAAGGAGATGACTATGCACTTTTTGGCATTTAGCTTGAGGCCAAGATTTTGACACCAGGTATCCGTCTCAGTGAGACCCTTCTGGAGGATGCCTGTATCAGCTGGAGAGTCAATTATGGCCACCAGATTGCAGTCGTCTGCGAACTTGGTCAGCCATAGTCCTCCTGTGCTTGCCTGTACCTCTGAAAAGTATATACTGAACAGGAGGGGTCCCATTACTGAGCCCCTGGGGATGCCACTTGTAACCAGTTTAGAGTTGGACCTAGAGCCTGCAACCATGTGGGTTCTATCAGTGAGCCAATTGGCAACCCATCTCATGACGTACGGGTTTATGCTCAGGCTGGTGAGCTTGTCTATAATACCAGAATAGGGAATGGTGTTGAAAGCCTTTGTGAGGTCTAGGTAGGCTGTGTGGACCTCCTTTCCCTCATCTAAAGCCTTGGTAACTGTCTCAAAGAAGTCCACCAGGCTTAGGAGGCATGATCCTCCCTTAACAAAGCCAAACTGGGTAGGGTCCAATGTTTGGAGGTTCCCAGTGCCTCTGCTAATGAGTTTCATGATGATATGCTCCATAGCCTTGCAGACCAGGCTAGTCAGACTTATAGGGCGATATTTCCCGGTGTCCGTTGTGGCTCCACCTTTGTGGAGCAGGATAAATGTTGCTGTGCACCACTCTATGGGTACATAGCCTGTAGAGAGGCTGAGTTTGAATAGTGTGTTTAGGTGAGGGGTTAGTTCATTTTGGAGCTCGTGTAAGACACAGCCTGGGACACCGTCCGGTTCCATTGAAGCTGTGTTTTTGGCTTTGGATAAGGCTGTTTCAACCTGTGTATCAGTCATTGCTGGGGTTCTACATTCTTCTGGTATGGATATGGGTCATTTAGGGGGTGAGAGGGGGTGAAGTTTGCACTAAACCTGTCTGCCAGAATATATATATATATATATATATATATATATATATATATATATATATATATATATATATATATATATATACATATAAGAACATAACAAATACATATATGAGCAAATGCACCGTTAATGGGGGTGAGGGGGGCCAAAGCTAAATACCTCTTGTAAGAATTGATATCACTCCTCCCCCACAGCCAAACAGATCTGCCCTGCAACACAATACCAACTGCTGCAACTTCCATACCCAAGACCCAACACAACATGGCCAAAAGATGTTAACAGTAATCCATCCCACCTGTGTGATGTCAGGATGGTATCCATAACATATCATGCAGTACAGTCTGGCTACCATAGGGAATGTACAATGTGGAAGCAATAAACATTCCAAAGATACATACACACACACACACACACACACACACACACACACACACACACACACACACACACACACACACATATATATATATATATATATATATATATATATATATATATATATATATATATATATATATATAGATATATATATATATATATATATATATATATATATATATATATATATATATATATGTAACTAAACATACACACACATAGATAATATATATATATATATATATATATATATATATATATATATATATATATATATATATATATATATATATATATATACAGATACATATATATACATATATATACATAGATATATATGTAACTACACATACACACACATAGATACGTATAGGAAGATACATATTTAGAGGGTACACAGCATATTGAACAGACAGTATTCCTACAGTTGACATCTTTTGAAATTGACAGTGTGTGAGTCACTCATACAAAAGACAGTTGTTGCCTGAAACATATACCCACAGAGAAGGCAAATGATATGACACCACACACAGGTTTGCATACATAAAAAAGCTTTATTTGTGTACTATTACAGTTGTATATGTCATGTCACATAGCTGTTAAGACTTTGAAATACATATTAAATGATTAATGCAACTCTCAAGCAGATCATTTTATACAGTAATCCGAAAGCATAACATATGTCGCTGTCCAGGCCAAGGCCTTCAAGTAGTACAACAGTAAAGACAGACTGGGCCACAAGATAACAATCAATCAACAGTAAGTAATGCAGATGTATAGTCCAGCAGCCTCTAATTACACTCTGTACTCAATCAGTAGGGAGTAAAGACTTAAGCTGACACAATGGGATGAATTTGTTACATAATAATGCATAACTTAAAACATCACAATCACACTGACAAACAGTACAGTCTATATGGCAGTAACATTAGGCCACCAATGTTCCCAAGGTGAAATATATGGTAATGTACAGCCGTATACCTTAAGGTGGCTTACTACCGACATCCCTCACATGTTGTAACAGCCTATGTTATATATGGTGCATAGCCCTCCCCCATAGACTGACTTACAGGGGCATATAACACCATTACATACACTGACCTCTGGATTGCAGAAGGGCTCACATGTTTTGTGCAGCTGAAGCCTACACACACATATATATATATATATATATATATATATATGGACCCTACCACATAATATGTGTGGGGGCCACAACAGCACTGGAATAATGGCAGGTATGGCAGAATGACATAATCACAGGCCACTACATAACAACCCCTTACTGCATGTCATATGGACAAAGACTGGTATGTAAGTGGAGGACAGAGGCCCGAACAAAGGCCCATATGTGAAATAGTGTTGTCATACACTGTGTAAGTTGCTGGTGTTACAGGATAGTCTGCAACATACCCTTAGTCAGGAATATGAAGTCAGAAACACAAATGGATGTAGCCATGTACTGATAGCACTCAACACACACAATGCCAGTGATATAACTGACACAATACCTGTTTAATTGACAGACAAAACATAACAGGCACACCTCTGGTCATCATGTGTATAGGCCACAGTTCAGAGCTGTGCAGACAGACTGCATTCCATGTTAAACTAGTATGTACACACAAACCCTGTAACACTGGTGCTATACAATGCAAATGACAACATTATTCACACTCTGCCTGTAGTTCTGGAACCTTATACAAATATGTAGCTGGCCTGAGTCTGCAAGTCCTCTTGCAAGAGGTATTGCTACCTGCTGTCTGTAACACTGCTGCCCACACACAGGAAGGATGTCCTCCATACAGGAAAGGTAAAGGGACCATGCCCACATGATGCAGGGATTTATAGTAGTAGGTTGCCATGACAGTGGTAATTGCAAGTACTACACAGCATGCTGCATACAGGTAGCAAGTGGGGGACACTGATTGGTGCAGAGGCCATCAACTGATAATGTGCATCACCTACAAAATCAATGCTGCAATCTATTCAAAGCAGTTCAATCCATTTACTGAAGAAAGACAGAGAGAGAGAGAGAGATAGAGAGAGAGAGAGTGAAAGCCAAAGCCAAAAATAAAAAAAAAAAAAAAACACAACAAACGTTAAAAAAAAAAAAAAAAAACAGCCAGCAATTTATCCAGAACAGACATCATTCCCACAACAGGTATGTGAAGTATATATGCATGTAACTGAATGTAGTACTTGGCCATAATAATGGGATAGATAATGTGGAATGATTTATATGTGCCATCAGGTGTTGTTGTTGTAATGATGTCCAGCTGAACAACTCCTATGGACAATAGTGTCTGTCTCTGTGGGTAGTGGGCCATACCCATCAACTGTGCAGATCAGCATTGACTGACAAGTTGTAAGCCATCATAGTGTGTGTTGTGTAATGCAAAACATGTATATTAGTGTGGCCAATAGCTGGTGGTGGAAGTAATGCCATTATGATGGACAGGTGGGTTCCAGAACCCACCACTTGCAGGACACTCACTTTAACATGTAATGTAGCATGCAGAAATGCCATAAGTGTGTAATAAGCTTACCTGCAATCTGTCCCTATATATACCTCCCTAATGTTAGGCTGTGTCCAGATGTGGTGCCTGTCTGTGTTGTAGCAAGGCAGAACAGTGCAGCTGTGTAAGAAGGAAAGTTAGAGAGTTTGACCTGATGTCGTCAGAATGTACCCTATATATATATATATATATATATATATATATATATATATATATATATATATATATATATATACATATGTATGTCTACAGATTCTACAGATATACAGACACCTATATATATATATATATATATATATATATATATATATATATATATATATATATATATATATATATCTATATATGTATGGGTTCACTATGAACTTTCGAAATACTGAAATCCCGAATTTCAGTATTTCAAAATAACATAGCTGAAACCTTCAAATCCCGAAAACCCATAATCGTGAAACTCAAAATCCCGAGCCTACACTACACACAGAGCACACACATAAATATACACAAAACTTCCCCCCACAACCACACATACAAACCTAGACCACAAAACATTGCAAAAAACTCCCTCACCAGCCTCAGTATGAAGTTGAGATCCCTCATAAAATCCTCAAAAGCTAGTTATGAAAATAAAATAGCCAAAGATTCCAAAGACAACCACAAGGCAGAAATTTGGATAATACTGAGATCAATGGGGTTAGTTTTAATGCTATAGAACATTTTGATTGTAATTCTTTGGGTGTTGTTTACATACTGGGATGCAGTTGTGCACCAAAAAAATGGTATATAGGCCAAACTAGGAGAAGAGTGAAATCAAGAATTCTTGAACACATTGGTGACATAAGGAGGGGTAGATTAGAAAGTCCAGTGGCTAGGCATTTTCATGTAGTACACGGGGGAATAGATAATGGCTTGACTTTTAGTATTTTGGGCAGACCCTGGGGGTTAGATTCCAATAGCATTAATTTTACTAGGGGTTTGTTGAATTTGGAATCTAAATGCATTATTAAGTTCAATACTTTATATCCCTTGGGTTTGAATTTAGAAATTTAGAGACTTATTAATTAAAGTATGAATTTTTTACATTTGTAGGTATGTTAGGGATATTTTGTATCTAGTATTCTTAATAATTATAATATTTAATAAAACAATATATAAAGTATTTTGCATTTGAAATAAAGTGTTATAAAATGTTAGGTAATGTATGATGATTAGGTTCCTTTAAATGTTTGTATATATATATATATATATATATATATATATATATATATATATATATATATATATATATATATATTTTTTTTTTTTTTCAAACAAATTTATATTAATTACTTAATTGCTTAATTGATTATGGCTGTTGGTTTATAAGCGGTGGATTTGTTCATGGTAGATATTCCTTATGAAGGCGAAAGCCGAGGTACCAGAATCCATTAAAGTTCAATAAGTTATCTATCGCGTTTGGGCTGCTTATTTCTGGACACCCAGTGTTGTTGGCATTCTATAGTTATGTCAAGAATCTAAATGGCAACGCTCAGATCTGCTCTGAGCTACAACAGAATGGCATTAACTATACTGATCCCAAGGATATTGCCAATATCCTTGCAGATCGATTTAGTGCCAACTTCACCCCCCCTCTCACCCCGTAAAGGGCCCATCTCAATACCAAAAGATTGCCAAATTCCGATAATCATGGCCACACAAGTAGAAACCACACTCTCCAAAGTTAAAAATACAGCATCCGTGGGACCAGATGACATCCCAAGCTGTGTACTACATGAACTACAAAATGAACTGGCGCCTCACCTAAGTGTCATGTTTAATCATAGCCTCACCTCAGGCTTCGTGCCCACTGAGTGGCGCACAGCTACAGTTATCCCGCTCCACAAGGGAGGATCCACCTTGGATCCTGGGAACTACAGTCCCATCAGTCTGACAAGCCTGATCTGCAAGGGCATGGAACGCATTATCATGGAACTTATAAACAAAGACATTGGCAACCTTCAAACACTGGACCCCACCCAGTTTGGGTTTGTGAAGGGCCAATCTTGTCTCCTGAATCTGATTGACTTTTTCGAATCATTCTCCAGAGCTGTGGACGAGGGTAAGGTGGTCCTCACAGCCTATCTGGACCTCGCCAAGGCCTTTGACATCATCTCCCACTCTGGAATCATAGATAAACTTACTAATCTGGGCATAAATCCCTACATCACTCGATGGGTTGCCAACTGGCTTACTGACAGAACCCAGACTGTAAAAGTAGCTGACTCCAAATCCAGCTCCAGACAAGTGACAAGTGGAGTACCTCAGGGTTCAGTCCTGGGAACACTCTTTTTTAGCATCTACTTCTCTGAAGTACAGGCCAACACTAAGGGACTCTAGCTAACAAAGTTTGCAGATGACTGCAAACTGGGGCCATTATTGAATCCCCAAATTATGTGGATATTCTACAAAAAGGCCTTACAGAAACAGATGCTTGGTGCCAGAGCCATGGGCTCAATCTTAATGCCAAGAAATGTATAGTTATCCCCTTTGGAAAAAAACATGTACCCATGAATTACCACATAGGTGGCAGGATGCTAAATATCGAAAGTGTGATGAGAGACTTAGGGACACAGGTGGACAGTGGTCTCACTTTTGATAACCACATCGCCACAACAGTCAGGAAATCTTTATATGTGCCACACCTCATCACTAAGGGCTTTTCATCCAGAAAACAGGAAGTCATTGTCCCACTGTAATCATCCCTCATTAGACCCATTATAGAGTATAATGCCCCATTTGGTATGTACCTCACAAGATATCTGCAACAGCTGGAAAGGCCACAGAAATACCTCACTAAAAGAATCACAGGCCTAAAGCAGATGCCATATGCTGACCGTCTAAGAAACTCCAGCTATACTCTGTGACATATCATCTACTCAGAGGCGATCTCTGCTTAACATACAAGGCCATGTCAAACCCTGAGCTGTTGGACATGCTCCACTTAAAGAAATCCCAATCCCTCAGAGCCACACACTCCAGGGATCTAAACCTTGTCATCACAATGAACAAAACATGGGGAAGGGGTAGCTTCCAGACCCAGAGACTCCCCATACTCTGGAATACACTGCCCATACATGTCAAGCAGAGTGCCTCATTGGCCCTCTTCAAAAGGAACCTTGCTGATTGGATGGGAGATAGGAAATTCAACACGGGGATCATGTCAGTCGCCCTGCTAGACAGGGGCCCAGAGAAGTAAATATTGTGGGAAGAAATATCCAGGGAATTGGGAATTGTTATGGCTAGGCTGCATAGACCCTAGGGCCGATAGCCTAGTACCAACCTATGAACATATAAGCAGGGGGGAAAGCCTCACCATACCCCCCTACTTATATATACTACCTCTGAGATTGCACAATCAGACACACAAAGGTAACCCACACCCACACATTTCACAGTCCCTCGCACACACACATCACAGTCACAACACACACTGATATACATTAAAGACCCTAAACAACACACTTACACATACATACATACCCGAACTAACACCCAACCATTCACACATCGCAACACCAGAAGCGCTATTTTAAAATCTCCATACTTCAGGATTTTGAGTTTTGTGCTTCTGGTGTTTCAGGATTTCAGGGCTTCGGTGTTATAATTTCAAAATATTGAAATTCGGGATTTCAGTATTTTGAATATATATATATACTATACTATATATACTTCTACATATATATATATATATATATATATATATATATATATATATATACACACACATGTATATAAATACATGTCCCCTAGTTTTGCATAACAGTGCTGTATTCTATGTGTAAGGGAACATCACACAAATCAATACACACACACACACACACACACACACACATATATATATATATATATATATATATATATATATATATATATATATATATATATTTATATACAGCAGTAAGTGTGTGCAACATGGACGGTTATGTCATGTGTCACCCCATGTTGGGACCACATTGCCCTTGTTTGTGAAGGTGGGATTGGGAATTTGGGGAAGGATAGCAGGTATATTTGTGGAGGTGGGTTGGGTTGGAAGATAAAGAAGACAGTCTACAGGGGCAGTATATGACACATGTGGTGGGTAATCACCCTGGATGGGGAGTGTCATCTGTGATGTGGAAGCCCCATGAGCTTCCATATGGAAACAATAGGAATGAGGCCCCTACCCATTGCCAGTCACAACATCAGCTTCACGGCCCTGAAGGTGCCTAGGCTGGAGGCTGAGCAGGAGGAGCATGTGGATTCTGTGAGTGTGTAGTGAGGGTCTCAAGGTGCTGTAGCACATCCCCCAAGTCTCTGTGGAGCTCCCTATGCACCAGATCCTGGACCTGACCTTAGGTGATAGGATCATGTCGGTGTGTGTTCCCGTTTGGGAGGACACCATCCCCTGAGGTGGTTCCACCTGAATGTATTGCAGGACCAGAAGATGAGGAGGCCCCAGGGTGGGTCCCACATGTGATGTGGCCTGGTAACATGGCCAGATGAGGTGGGAGAGGTGGTTCTGCTGGCAACTAAACCCTAAACATGGTATTGTATAACTGTTACAGAACATATATGGGTAGTAATAATCCACACATTCCCTGATCATGTCCAACAGCATGCATAGATATCCCCAATAACACAAAACAACAGATGTGCAGCAATCACATTGCAAACAGACCACGTGCATATATGGAACCATAATGGCCCTTACAATGGCATGCAGGTGACATTGTCTGTAACAGGCCAGCAATGATAGTGTCCCCACAGGGAACATGGCTCCAAACACATAGTACAAAGTGTGGTACAATACGATAAATGTCCCAATGGTAGGTATTCTGTAGCCATACCTACTGAGTTGTGTGATCAGATTGTTGTTGCAGATATGGTGGGGGGGGGAGACAGAGATGTTTATTAAGAACTATGCTAACCTTGCCATATGAGTTGCAAAGAACTGTTCCCATCATTATGTCTTTCAGGCAAGATGTCACATGAGAGACTTCCTGTTTATACAGCAGATGAGAATGAGATCATCATCAGTCACCTGGTGCAACACTACCAGATGTTGTTTGGCAGAACAGCCCATGAGCAGCAGGAGTGGACCGCCCCGTGGAATGATCTTGTCCACAGAGTAAATGATGACCTGCATAACCACAGTTCTGAGCAGGTCCGGCATCATTGCACTGACCTACTTCGCAATGCCCATCGGCATGCTGCTGCAGTCAGGGAGAATCACCTCACAACATGAGGGGTTCATGCCACTCCCCCCCCCGACACATGTTGAGGAGCTCCTAGCCAGCCTCGGGGCACCTGCCCACCCGCACATACAACACCTGGTGGAGAGCATAGTGGAGCTGTGTGCTACCCACACACTGGCAGAGGAGCGTGCAGATAAGGCCACAGGGCACATCAGTAGACCACTGTTGCATATCCATCTGCATCTGTACAGTTAGATCTTGCATATGTGAGATGACCTATATATAGCCTGTTGCTGCAAAGTAGTAATAGACAGATGTGCATAAGCTGCAGTATTGTGGGCTTGTACTGTTGATGCACTGTAATGCTACACCCACCCTGTACCAAAGCCACTGCTGTGACTAATGACATCACATCTCTCACACACTTATGTAGGTCCCTCTGGTATACCTCCAAGGCAGCAACCTGTAGCTGGTGAGTATGGTTTTTGTTCAGGTTTACCAATACACTGATCATGTTATGGCTATGGTATATTCCATGCACACATTTAACACACCTACCCCTAATACATGACATATATGTTCATGCATTGTTGCTGTTAACTGCACTGCATCACAGTGTTCATCATGATGGTGTATCTGAAGGGTATGTCAGACTCCTGCAATATAACTAACATCCGGTCATTGCAAAATTTGTGCACAGAGATGAACATAATGGCGGGACAAATGGCCTACAGTAGGGACATGTGTGAAACATCACCCTTATACAGTGCTACAACAGTGTATATACCAGTATTACAATGGCAACTGTTACAAATCTACACTATGGCATATCGTAATACTGCGGTCCAGAACCCTTACAATCTGCAGTGAGGTCCTAACATGAGCAATGAGTGTGTAATATGGAATTGTGTGTTAGAGCAGCAAATATGGGGGATACATGCCTTCACAAACACTGGAAGCATATGTGTGCACACACTCTAGATAAAATATAGTGGAGGCAGCTGTTGAGGTACTGACTGCATGCATTTGTCATGGAAAGGCACCTTCCAGCAAGTACATGTCCCCATTGTCACACCAAGAATTGGTCTGCTGTCCAAGATGTTTGGCCATCAAATGTGCACACTTGCAGTAAAGTCAGAACAAACCTCTGAACCGATAAAGGAACCAATGTAGCAAACAGTAAAATAGTGAAGAAAAAGGCAAACTGGTTCCAACACAGCACTCTTTAATAGCAACACAACGTAAGCGCTTTCACGGATTACATCCGCTTCCTCAGACCAAAATATTAAAACTCAAGTCACATCTTTAAACATTCTAGCAGCCAATGAGGAACACTAATCACTGAACCAATTTAACACATTCATTACCTTGTCAAAGCAGTGAAGAAACTAACGTGTGTAAATCAGCAACACTATAAAACATACATTGCAGCTCAAAAATTGCTAAGTACATAATTAAAACTGACTCTGGTCTATCACATAAACAGAAATATAATTTCTAAAATGTGTCAACATTTAAATATACTAAAATATATATATATATATATATATATATATATATATATATATATATATATATACATATAATAAAATCTGTCTAAAAATAAGTATATAAAACTGGTCAATCTTGTGGACATATAAAATAAAAACCATAGCAAAGATATATATAAGAAACCAAGGACATAAGCCTGGTACTACTTGGTCAATGTTTCAGTGCTCTAGCTTTTAAAAAGGGCTTCAGAGACACCTTACTATTGAGACCTGGTGGTTTGACAGCTTGATAATGTATAATCCACTTCTGTTCCACTGATTCTGTCTTATTATTGATGTCACCACCTCTAATACTATCGTGTATGACTTCTAGAACAAAAAATTTAAACTTATGTGCAGTGCCTTCTTTCGCAACATGCATGGCCAACGCACTTGTTTCCTTAGCATTCCTAATGTCTCTTAGGTGTTCTAAAATGCTCTCCTTGAAGGGTCTACTTGTTTTGCCTATATAAAATGAAAAACAGAAATATTCAATGCGCTTGGTATGGCAATCAGCATATAAAGTGGTGCTAATCTCAAAGCCTAATTGTGGATGTACAAAAGTGCCCCCCATATATACACACACAAGCCATACATCTCCTGCATGGGTACATACACATTCTATCAGATTGTACAGCATTCTGTCTACCCTTGGATTTGTAACATAAGTGGTTCTTAAGAGATTTGTTATTCCTGAAAGTAAAACTGGGTCGGCGACCTATAACATCCTTGAGTCCAGGATAAGTCAAGAGAATATCCCAATTGTTCTTGATAACATCACATACCATGACACATTGCTAGCAAAAGTTAGTGGCATGCTAACCCCTACAGTACTACTGGTGATAATATTAGATGGAGAATCAACAGCTCTACTAACATTTGTTTAGGTATTTGGGGGAACATTCTCAAAATAAGGTCTACATATTCTATTTCTCTCCACCCAAGCTGCACTAATATGAGAGTCAATGGCAGTGGGCTTATATCCCCTTTCAATAAATTCCCCTTTCAATTTGGTTAGTGCAAGAGTTAGCTGTGTATCATCACTATGGAGATGCATCATGCGATAAATCTCCCCTTTTAAAACATTAAATTTTGTGTGATTGGGATGCATACTGCTGTTGTGGAGTATGTTATTCCTCCTAACGTCCTTCCTATATATAGTAGTGAAAACAGATGACAGGGCATTTTTACTCACTTTCACATCTAAAAAAATCTATCTCTTCTGATGAATATGTATACCTAAATCTCAAAAAGTCATTCAATCCATTGAGGTACTGTAAAAATTGTATTAACTCCTCTTCTGTATCTTGCCATAGCAAAAAAATATCATCAACAATTTTATCAAACTAGAAAATCTATTATTGGAGAGAACAAACTTAGTCTCCCAATTCACAAGTGTTAGGTTGGTGTAGCTATTGGCGTAAGCAGTGACCATAGCCACACCAACCTTCTGTATATAATGGGAGTCACTGAAAATAAAAACATTATTCGATTCTCGGCTTGGCTTGGGAGTGCCTTCTGTGTGGAGTCTGCATGTCCTCCCCGTGATTGGGTAGCGTTCGAAAGACATGCGTGCATAAATGGGCGTTCCTTCATTGAAGGTTGGGTGTCAAGCTGGCACCTCAGCGTTTTATAAAAATCTACTGCCAATCATTAGCAGACCGGAGTTCCGCTGTGGTGACCCCTTACCGGGAAAAAGCCGAAAGACAAACAACAACAACATTCTCAAGAATAATCTCTAAGAGAGTACAAATAAATTCAACGTTGCTAGTAATAAATCCATTGGCACATAATACTTCTCTAATATTCTCAATCCCCCAACTATTGGGGATAACAGTGAATAGAGAGGCTATAAGTGTGACAAAAAAGCAATGACCAGATAAAACATCTAACTGATTATTCAGCTCTTGCAAAAAACCTTTAGTATCTCTAAGCACAGTATGACAATTGTCTAGCACAATCCGGAGATTTTTTTCAACAAAGATAGAAAGTGGCTCTGTTGCCCAGCCCCTGCTGGACACTATAGGATGCATGGGTGGATGGTGTAAATTCTTATGTATCTTCGGAAGGCCATAAACAATGGGTACTACTGGATGATCTACTTTGAAATATTCAAACAGTTATTCAGAGATTAGCCCTGTCATAAGCAGATCAAACACATAAAACTGTATTCTATCAATAATCCCTTTCAACATGGTACCTGTGATAGGGGAGTAGGTGTTCAAGTCACTTAACAGATCCAACATGCATCCAGTATACATATCTCTATCAAGTATGACAATCCCACCCCCTTTGTCAGCTGGTCGTATTTCAATACTATTCAATCGTTTCAATTCAAAAATTGCTTGCCGCTCATTCACTGACAAATTAATAAAGCCTTTAGTGTGATTATCAGAGACCTTATCCCTGATCTGTTTGTTACAAATATCTAGAAATAATTCAACAGTCGAATTTGTTGGAGGAACAATAGTTCTCAGTTTTCTAAAAACATCTTCAGTCATCATATTATCAGGAAACATACTTTTAGTGTCAATGTCCTGCCAAACAGGCATAGGTCTTTGAATACATCAACAAGATGAACTTGTTGAGCTGGAACAAAGTTTAAACCTCTGTTTAGAACTGAGAGTTGTTCTTCAGTTAAAATAACAGAAGAGATGTTGTATACTAGACCTGTTTCTGCCTCTTTCCTGTCCTTATTACCTCCTCCTTGCTGTGCGGACATCTCATTCTCAAGTTGGTATACCGATTCCTGGATCTCCCTCTGATCGGGAGTGCATCCTTCAGTAAAAAAGAAGAACATACTACTTCAGGTGCAAGCAGATTCCTTGCTGCTTTAGCAGGACAATTGTGTACCATTGTCAGCAATTTAGGCCTAACAACATTGTCAATACCAGTATTGGTCAAAGACTTGATGTTAGCAACATTCTCACTAGAATGGCCAGTTTGAATATCTAGTGAATTGTTGGCCACTGGTTCAGATACTGATGCAGTTCTTGTAGTAGCCAATGAAACTGTATGTGCGTGTACTGATTTCATGGAACATTTATCATAAGACTCATTCGTTCCTGTATTATATGGCCTCCGCCCACTTCCTGTTGAGTGCTGAGTTTGAACACTGTAGCCAGTACCATCTCTCAACCAAGAGAACACATCACCATTTTGGAAATCAAATGTGTCTCTTTGAATTTTCTTAAGTTTGGTGGCTGATAGCCTTTTATCATACCCACTTATATTGTCAAACAAAACCTCCACTTTATCCCCTATGACATCATCTGGATACTTGTCAAAGATCTCACTCTGTAAGCCTTCTATCTCTCTGCATAAATCAGCCTCTTCAGGTTGAAAGAACTCAATAAGAAGCTGCATGTATCTGGCGCTGAAATCAAGATTTAACGGCTGCCAGCATCTCAAAAGTTCAGGATAGGTTTGTCCATAGCTAGGCATTGTCAAGACTCTCAGTCCCCTTGGTGCTATGTTCATTTTAAGAGAAGCTTCAAGGTGGAAGCGCTGCCACTGCAGTCGCTTATACCTGTAAAGCTTATTCCCCAAGTCATTAAATTCTTTAAGAAACATGTCATGCACATTCAAATCATCAGTATTCACTTCATGTTCAAAGCGCAATGTTCCACTCAATAATGGATTGACCATATTATTTAAAAATAAGTAGAAACGATAATTGTACAGTCCTTTAGTAGTCAAAGCAGGAGCTGACTCTTCTGTAACACATAAATCCCCATTTGTAGCAGCCATGCTCAGTGAGAGGTAAGCAAACAGTAGCAGTAAAGTCAGAACAAACCTCTGAACCGATAAAGGAACCAATGTAGCAAATAGCAAAATAGTGAAGAAAAAGGCAAACTGGTTCCAACACAGCACTCTTTAATAGCAACACAGCAAGGTAAGCGCTTTCACGGATTACATCCACTTCCTCAGACCAAAATATTAAAACTCAAGTCACATCTTTAAACATTCTAGCAGCCAATGAGGCACACTAATCACTGAACCAATTTAACACATTCATTGCCTTGTCAAAGCAGTGAAGAAATTAACATCAGTGTGTAAATCAGCAACACTATAAAACATTGATTGCAGCTCAAAAATTGCTAAGTACATAATTAAAACTGACTCTGGTCTATCACATAAACATAAATATAAATTCTAAAATGTATCAACATTTAAATATACCAATATATATATATATATATATATATATATATATATATATATATATATATATATATTTATAAAAAAGAAAAAAAAATATATATATATATATATATATATATATATATATATACATATAATAAAATCTGTCTGAAAATATGTATATAAGACTGGTTAATCTTGTGGACATATAAAATAAAAACCATAGCAAAGATATATAAGAAACCAAGGACATAAGCCTGGTACTACTTGGTCAATGTTTCAGTGCTCTAGCTTTTAAAAAGGGCTTCAGAGACACCTTACTATTGAAACCTGGTGGTTTGTCAGCTTGATAACGTATAATCCACTTCTGTTCCACTGATTCTGTCTTATTATTGATGTCACCACCTCTAATACTATTGTGTATGACTTCTAGAACAAAAATGTAAACTTATGTGCAGTGCCTTCTTTCGCAACATGCATGGCCAATGCACTTGTTTCCTTAGCATTCTTAATGTCTCTTAGGTGTTCTAAAATTCTCTCCTTGAAGGTTCTATTTGTTTTGCCTATATAGAATGAAAAACAGATAGTACAGAAACAAAAATATACAACGTGCTTGGTATGGCAATCTGCATATAAAGTGGTGCTACTCTCAAAGCCTAATTGTGGATGTACAAAAGTGCCCCCACCATATATACACACACAAGCCATACATCTCCTGCATGGGTACATACCCATTCTATCAGATTGTGCAGCATTCTGTCTACCCTTGGATTTGTAACATAACTGGTTCTTAAGAGATTTGTTATTCCTGAAAGTAAAACTGGGTTGGCGACCTATAACATCTTTGAGTCCAGAATCAGTCAAGAAAATATCCCAACTGTTCTTAATAACATCACATACCATGCACACATTGCTAGCAAAAGTTAGTGGCATCCTAACCCCTACAGTACTATCACCATTTTTCATTCATTCAAGTCATGACTTCTAGAACAAAAAATTTAAAATTATGTGCAGTGCCTAGGTATAGGTCTAGTCCCAGTGTTGCCAAGTAAGAGTGTCCGTGTATGTGGAGAGATCTACTTCAGGTTGCTGAATATACATGTCCCAGGGGGTCATCTGTCCATATGGCATAGGCAGTAACCGTTTTACAGACCTGTGATGTGTTCAACTATACCCAGGATATGGCACCACCATGGTGTCACCACAGTGCCATACCCCTTGTGAGATATGACAGCAGACCATCCTCCTGCTGACACATGGACACCTACAACACAAATGGATAACATTGTGGAGACCACAATCACTCAGTGTTACTAACAGCTATAATGCATCATGGCTGGACATCCACACTACCTGACATGTAAGCATTAAACATTACTGCTGACAACATGTTACACAGCAGTACATTGGTACATTGTAGTACAGTCACTGTGTGCATCAGAACCATATTAGCCTGTCCCTGCAGTGATGTTATGGATGACAGGGATGTGGCACATATATTATCATATGCACAGGGTGTGGTGCTGGTTTGCCAGAGACCTAGGGTGGGTGATCCATTTGACACCATGTGAGTGAGGGGTGTAAGTTACTGATATGGCCGTGGTGATGTGGTGTGTGTAGGTATTTGGTTGCCCTAGGTGTGTTTGTATTGTGTGTGGGTATGCATGCACACAGTTCTGCTATGTGACTGCCCTATACAGGTATTTGTTAGACAGCTGCAGACCATACTTGGCAGGGTGTGCAGTTCACTGCCTCCGGCAATGAACACGAGAACTGTGGCTGTCAGGGGTTCCATGGATATGTCCAGGTACAAGCCTCAATATGCTACTCTCCCCTGATGATGACATATGTCCGCTGGAACCAGGTCCCTTCTGGGACAGGCCAGGGCCACGTGCACGTGGTCTGCTGTAGTGTTGTGTGGACAGTGCCCCCACTGCAGTGCTGGTGCTGGTACTGCCACTACGGGAGCAGCTTGGTGTCCTTGCACATCCACGTCGACTGCCAGATGTTGGTGCTGCTGGCCTACATCCACATGGCCATTGCACCAGTCCCACCACATGCTCTAGCACAGACAATCCACGGTTGAGGAGGCCCAACACCTAACCCCACCATCTATCCATGACCTCTGTATAATAACAGAGGGCACCTGCAAGATCACGGATGTTGTCACAGCTGGGAAAGCAGCCCTCTGCAGCCTCAGACCTTGTCTGGTGTACCATTCCATACATGCCTGCACCTCCAAGACAGCATGAAACATGCATCTGGTGGTACCAGATGTGGCACTTCTGCCAGGGGCACGATGACCAGTGGCCCTCCCCATGAGCACCCCGGTACATCTGCCTATGTGGTATCCTGCCGGACATCTGGCTATGGCTACTGTGTCTAGACACAGCAGCCATAGATATAACACTGTCCTGTGCACTGCCACCAACTGACAACTGTCCCTCTGCTATGGCCACTGGTGATGGGGTATCTATAGGCACTGTGACTGTGTGCGGGTATGGGGTACATCACAGGGGATGTCAAACGATGGTGCAGTTTCAGCCTCTGACAACCCCGCCTGTGTCTCAACACACCTATCACCATTTTCAGTGTCTGTATGGGCACCATCAGCTTGCATGCAGGAGAGACCCTGACACACCACGCCACCTGTGAGGGGAAAACAAGAAATGCACTTTAAGACATGTACATCATTGCTTAACAGTACACACACACACACACACACACACACACACACACACACACACACACACACACACACACACACACACACACACACAGACACCCTGACATTCCACCATAATACCTACCTGCCCCTGAGTTTACAGATTGTCCCAGGTTTATTCTCTTAAGTTCCCCATCCTGCATCACACTTGGAAACCTATACTCATTAATACCAATCATTAATGTATCATTCTTCTATTCGCCTAGACAAGTGACCACAAAACATGACCTGTCACTCCATTACCTTTTGACTTGATTGGAGTTGGTTTTACAAGGACTCACCACTGTGATCCAGTGTTCACCTTGGGTTTGTCCTGACATTGTGAGCATGGCCTCCATATGTTAGGGGCTACTACAGTCACTCAATAATATCACACACTGGAGTGTCATACATAGCTATTGCTCAGTAGATGCAATATATTTTGCTCTATTAACTTATTATGTGGACATCAGTAATATTTGGTTACACTCATTGGTGTTGTCTAGTAATTCCCCAATGCACCTGTAGTGCTGAATACGTGGGTATTCTTTCAGCTGTCTACTGATTGAAGTTGTAAAAGTATACCTGATGTCTAGTTTCCCTCCCACTGCATGTTCCATGCTACCAACCTTATTATATTAGCAGCTGTCCTGAGAATAAATATCAGACAAGTATTCCAGGTGTCTCATGTGTCAGTCCATGTCCATGTACTGCACAATTCCAAAGGGAAATTGAGATTTATGAACAACCCCACATTCACACATGTGCATACATGGACACACACACACACATACACACACACACACACACACACACACACACACACACACACACACACACTCACACACAGACACACACACACATACACACACACATCCTACATGCATCATCCTCCCTCCACTCCACCAGATTGCACTTACAGACAAAAATAACTCCACCCCCCCCCCCACACACACACACACTTACAGGTGAGGTTGCATGAAGATACTAAACACAGACCTCCCATTACCCATCTGTCAACATGCATAACATATGGTACTCAACAGCATGTAGTGCAGCTGTTGTAAATCCATGCTAGCAACAGTATACATGTGTGTGTTGCATGGGCTGTGTTAGTAGGTGATGTCCTTTCTCCTGGAAAACACTGCACTCATGTACACAGTATTATTGTGCACCTGTTCAGCACCCTGCCATGCACTGTGCACCATACCTCATAGGTGTACACACCATTTCTGAATGTGTATTACTGTGTCAGTTATTTCTGCTCTGCTCCTCACAGCCCCTATGTGTTTGTCTGACACATACCTGGTATGATATGTGGACAGATGTCATTTGTGAATACCTGCTGTCTGATTTAGAGATGTCATCATCAGCAGTGCATGTATGAGCAATACGTTATTATTACAGTGACAACTGCCAACCCTTACCATGGCTATGGGAAGTGTACACACCCTTATTGATATGATGACCTCTTCCTTGATATGCCATGGGACCACATTACTGCATATGTTAACATTTCATGAGCCTGATATGTGACATATGTCCTGCACAATCAAGTCCAGTGTCAAACAAATGTGTTAGTTGTGCTGATGCTGATTGAGATGCATACACTTTGTGGTGCAACTGTTATGTGTACTACAGCAGCCACTATTCCTGGCAGGGGTATACTAGCATGGGCCATCTGCATTTGCCAGTATATGGTCAGTCTGCCCTACACATGTTCCCTAACTCTATATGATTGCAAGGTCAACTTATGTGCACATCCCTTGGAGTTCACACACTACCGTCACTATTGCTGTGGAGTCAGGGTTATGTCTGACACAGTTCCTGACCCTGACTGTGTGCAGATGCAGCCATTTGTAGCATCCATTGGTTCCCTGCTGCAGTGCACTGTTGTGTCATGATGACACCCCCTCCCACCTTCAGCCTTTATGCATATGCTTGACAACTATGGCCTACACATGTGTGTCAGTTTGCAGTGTCCCAAACACTGAACACCACATGTAACAGCCTAGTCCCAGCTAATAATTGGCAAACATGCAGGTGTACACTGGCACTGGCACAGTACAGATGGAGATAGTGGGCCTGAGGTAGGATGAGGTGTTGGTTGTGAAGCACATGTATCGTACATGATACTGTCTGTAGGTTTTCAGCGTGGTCTTGGTACACCAGTACACATTGCAATGCATGCCTTTTGGAGACCTCTTGTTTTATGCATACACTACCAGTAGAAAGGCCTGGCTGATGCCTCCTGTGGTACAAATGTCGCATCTGATTACCCTAACCCATGGGCCACACATTTGCAGAGTCCAGGCAATTGCTGACATGGGTACTGCACAGCCAGTAGTTGTTAGACATTCCTGCAACCCCCTCAGTGTTGTGGCTTGTTACTAGGCAGCCTGCATGACCGATTTGCTACATGTGACATCATTTGTCTTGGATGGTCATCTGTTTATTTCCTACATCATTCCTGTCCCATACATCCTTGCCACATACATGACTGTCTGTACTGTTTGCCATGGTATATGCAATGGTGAGGTATGGCTACATGTCCAGCTCATGGGTACTACCTGTTGGGTATGGGGCCCATTCCATGGCATATAAGATGTGTGCAAGCCACGGCTGCCTCTGTTGCAGGTAAGTATGCAAATTTAATTGAAGAAAAAGGCAAACTGGTTCCAACACAGCACTCTTTAATAGCAACACAACAAGGTAAGCGCTTTCACGGATTACATCTGCTTCCTCAGACCAAAATATTAAACTCAAGTCACATCTTTAAACATTCTAGCAGCCAATGAGGCACACTAATCACTGAATCAATTTAACACATTCATTGCCTTGTCAAAGCAGTGAAGAAACTAATATCAGTGTGTAAATCAGCAACACTATCAAACATACATTGCAGCTTAAAAATTGCTAATTACATAATTAAAACTGACTGGTCTATCACATAAACATAAATATAAATTCTAAAATGTATCAACATTTAAATATACTAATATATATATATATATATATAAAAAATATATATGTATATATATATATATATATATATATATATATATATATATATATATATATATATACATATAATAAAATCTGTCTAAAAATATGTATATAAAACTGGTCAATCTTGTGGACATATAAAATAAAAACCATTACAAAGATATATATAAGAAACCAAGGACATAAGCCTGGTACTACTTGGTCAATGTTTCAGTGCTCTAGCTTTTAAAAAGGGCTTCAGAGACACCTTACTATTGAGACCTGGTGGTTTGTCAGCTTGATAACATATAATCCACTTCTGTTCCACTGATTCTGTCTTATTATTGATGTCACTACACCTCTAATACTATTGTTTATGACTTCTAGAACAAAAAATTTAAACTTATGTGCAGTGCCTAGGTAGGGGTCTAGTCCCAGTGTTGCCAAGTAAGAGTGTGCATGTATGTGGAGGGATCTTCCTCAGGTTGCTGAATATACATGTCCCAGGGGGTTATCTGTCCATGTGACATAGGCAGTAACTGTTTTATAGACCTGTGACATGTGTTCAACTGTACCCAGGATATGGCACTGCCATGGTGTCACCACAATTATGTAGTGCTACTGATGTGTGTGGGTTTAATTGCACACAACATACAGCGTTTAGAATGAGGTGTGTTCCAGGTTACATGTTACATGCAGAACATCCCCAGGCATGTACAGTATGGTAATGGGAGATGTAATGGTTTCATATTGACAATACATAGTGTGACATACCATCATATATGCACATTAACAAACACAGACAATAATACAGAAATACATACCGGATCGGTTGAGGCCCAGGTTAACAATGACTGCCACCAGTACTGTTGGCCAACAGGGTGCTGGCGGAAATTGGGTTACTGTTGACCGAAGGAGGAGAAGAGGGGTAAGGCATGCCCGAAGGCAGGTAAAGGCTAGGACTGTGATAGTGAGGGTCAGAACTTTGAATGCTGGCAGTATGACTGGTATAGGGAGAGAGCTAGCTGATATGATGGACTGAAGGAAGGTTGGTATATTGTGTGTGCAAGAGACCAGATGGAAGGGAGCAAGTTTAGGTGTATTGGAGGCGGTTTCAAATTGTTTTATCATGGTGTGGATGGGAGGAGAAATGGCGTAGGCATTATCCTGAAGGAACAGTATGCTAAGAGTGTTTTGGAGGTGAAAAGAGTGATGTTTATGAAGCTGGAAATTGGTGGTGTAATGATGAATGTTGTTAGTGCATATGCTCCACAAGTTGGGTGCACGATGGATGAGAAAGAAAAATTTTGGAGTGAGTTGGATAAAGTGGTGATGACCATACCCAAGGGTGAGAGACTGGTGATTGGAGCAGATTTCCATGGGCATGTTGGTGAAGGGAACAGAGGGGATGAGGAAATGATAGGTAGGTATGGTGTTAAGCAAAGAAATGCAGAAGGTCAGATGGTAGTGGATTTTGCGAAAAGGAAGGACATGTCTATGATGAATACATATTTTAAAAAGAGGGAGGAGCATAGGGTGAAATACAGGAGTGGGGAAAGATGCACCCAGGTGGATTATATCTTATGTAGAAGGGCCAGTCTAAAGGAGATTGGAGACTATAAAGTGGTGGCAGGGGAAAGTGTAGTTAGGCAGCATAGGATGCTGGTTTGTAGGATGATATTGGTGATCAAGAAGAGGAGGATGAGTGTGAGGGCAGCACCAAGGATCAAATGTTGGAAATTGAAAAAGGGTAATTGTGAGGTGATGTTCAGAGAAGAGTTAAGACAGGCACTGGGTGGCAGTGAAGAGTTACCGAATAGCTGGGTAACTACAGCAGAGCTAGTAAGAGAGATGGCTAGAAAGGTGCTTGGTGTGACATCTGGAAAGAGGGTAGAGGACAAGGAGACCTGGTGGTGGAATAAAGAAGTACAGGAGAGTATACAGAGTAAGTGGTTGGTGAAGAAGAAGTGGGATTAACGTTTTCAGTAAATACGGAAGTTACAGCATTTGGCAGGTAAAAGGAACCTGTCTTCATACAGATACCATAACCGTTGTAACCTGGGGGTATGAAATTACCACATCCACCAATAAAGGATTGCCTAGCGGTAGCACAACTTTCCTTTTGGGTCAGAAGTTCCAATAACTTGGTTAGTTCACCCTTTAAACAAGAAACGTCTCCCCGCAGTTGTCTAATTTCCACTCCGGTGTCCTCGGCCAACACAGTCCCAGATAGGTCTAATTCATCTGTGATATCCATAACAAGAAAACAGCAAGGATAGAAAACTCTATAACCAAAAAAACAAAAACTGAGTACTAAAACAAAAAAATAGCCGGAATCTTGTACGGAACCACTAGTGTAGTAGAAACTTGTACTGACGAAAAACACAATATGAAAAAAATGTTTTTTTGAAAAAATGCAAACACTTTAATAATCCATTTTAGTGCTTTCATCTCCAATAGAGACTTCTTCAGAAATAAAACAAAAGCACCAATTAACTCCATTTATATACTAAACATTGGGATTGTCAAAGAGATGAAGAAAGTAGACAAGAGTATAAGGAGATGAGGTGCATGGCAAAGAGAGAGAGGTGGCAAAGGCTAAGGATAAGGCGTACGAAGGTTGGACACTAAGGAGGGAGAAAAGGACTTGTACCGATTGGCTAGA
Organism: Protopterus annectens; assembly: GCF_019279795.1. Lineage (NCBI taxonomy): Eukaryota > Metazoa > Chordata > Ceratodontiformes > Protopteridae > Protopterus > Protopterus annectens. Next base: position 845,480,309 of record NC_056727.1, on the reverse strand, counting down.
CAGAGGGACCGAGCTAGTAAAGATGTGCAGCAGTTAAGGGTGATAAAGGAGAGTGTGTTGAGCAGATGGAAAGAGTACTTTAAGGGGTTGATGAATGAAGAGAATGAGAAGAAGAGAAGGTTGGATGATGTGTGGATAGTGGATTAGCAAGGAGGAAGTAAGGATAGCTATGAAGAGGATGAAGAACGGAAAGGCTGCTGGTCCAGATGACATACCTGTGGAAGCATGGAGGTGTTTAGGTGAAATGGCAGTGGAGTTTTTAACTAGATTATTTAATGAAATCTTGGAAAGTGAGAGGATGCCTGAGGAATGGAGAAAAAGTGTTTTAGTACCGATTTTTAAAAATAAGGGTGATGTGCAGAGCTGTAGTAACTACAGAGGGATTAAACTAATCAGTCACAGCATGAAGTTATGGGAAAGAGTAGTGGAAGCTAGGTTAAGAAGGGAGGTGATGATTAGTGATCAGCAGTATGGGTTCTTGCCAGGAAAGAGCACTACAGATGCGATGTTTGCTCTGAGAGTGTTGATGGAGAAGTACAGAGAAGGTCAGAAGGAGTTGCATTGTGTCTTTGTGTATTTAGAGAAAGCATATGACAGGGTACCTAGAGAGGAGTTGTGGTATTGTATGAGGATGTTGGGTGTGTCAGAGAAGTATGTAAGAGTGGTACAGGATATGTACGAGGGTAGTGTGACAGCTGTGTGGTCTGTGGTGGGAGTGATGGATGCATTTATGGTGGAAGTGGGATTACATCAAGCATCAGCTCTGAGCCCTTTCTTATTTCCAGTGGTGATGGACAGGTTGACAGACGAGATCAGACAGGAGTCCCCGTGGACTATGATGTTTGCAGATGACATTGTGATCTGTAGTGATAGTAGGGAACAGGTGGAGGAGACCCTGGAGAGGTGGAGATATGCTCTAGAGAGAAGAGGAATGAAGGTCAGCAGGACTAAAACAGAATATATGTGTGTGAATGAGAGGGAGGATAGAGGAATGGTAAGGATGCACGAAGTAGAGGTGGCAAAGGTGGATGAGTTTAAGTACTTAGGATCAACAGTTCAGAGTAATGGTGAGTGTGGAAGAGAGGTGAATAAGAGATCACAGGCAGGATGGAGTGGGTGGAGAAGAGTGTCAGGAGTGATTTGTGACAGACGAGTACCTGTAAGAGTGAAAGGGAAGGTCTACAAGAGGGTAGTGAGACCAGCTATGTTATATGGATTGGAGACAGTGGCATTGACAAAAAGGCAGGAGTCAGAGCTTGACGTGGCAGAGTTGAAGATGTTAAGATTTGCACTGGGTGTGATGAGGATGGACAGGATTAGGAAAAAGTATATTAGAGGGTCAGCCCAGGTTGGAAGGTTTGGAGACAAAGCCAGAGAGGCAAGATTATGCTGGTTTGGACATGTGCTGAAGAGGGATGCAGAGTATATTGGGAAAAAGATGCTAAGGATGAAGCTGCCAGGTAACAGGAAAAGAGGGAGGCCTAAGATAAGGTTTATGGATGAGGTGGTTGGTGTGACAGAGCAAGATGCAGAGGACAGGAAAAAATGGAAACAGTTGATCTGCTGTGGCGACCCCTAATGGGAGCAGCCGAAAGAAGAAGAGGAAACACATAACAGTCAGACACACATCTGAGAGACCTAGGCCTATCAGCGCTAACTACCTTGTCAGTGTGTTCAATGTGTTACAGGTAGGCTGCACACAGCACATGCATAACTGGGCTGGATAGTGTTATCAGATACCTGTATGGTTGATGGTGACAGTGGTCACCATACAGTGGCACATGGGACATGTACAGGGGGTACCATGGTGTAATTACCCAGCACCCACACCCCACTGTGGATATTGTACACACTGGAACCCCTGATGACACTCTGACATACCCACCATCACACATTGACCACGACTGCAATACAACCCCTTGTTCATCCCAGGAGTGCTACTACAAGGATATGCATCTAATGCACATGCCATAGACATCGTAAAGTGATTCATTGTCATACCTCTCCTACGGGCAGCAACATCACTATCCATAATACTGTGTGGCAATGTGTATTGCAACAGTAGTATTTGGCCTCAGAATGCTGTACCCTCCATATATACACACACATGCACACATACACACACTTGCCAGTACTCAGTGGGTATCCCATGCCTATCAACCCATTTGTACAACAGTGTTGTGCTGGTACTGCAAGGCCCAGGTAGCCCTTAGGGAGAGGAGCATAACAAGGTACATGTAATGTCTGGTACAGCAGCAGCCACATCTAACTATGGCAATGGGTGTTGCGATGGGTGTGAAGTGCCTCAGGGTATTCCCAACTACAAGTGTACTAACACACAGACACTGATATCTTCAGTAATGCACACGTACACATTTGTCAGTACTGGAGTGCATTGGAGCAAGTGTTCATAGGTGTGTACCTGGCTATTGTCCATGGAGAGATGGGAAGTGTAGGGGATGTGTGTACAGTGGTATCATGCCACCTGCCATGTGTCAGCAGGCCATCTATCTATGGACGCCACTGTGGTGACCCTCAGGGTGAGAGTGACATGCATCAGCCAGTCCTCTTTGTGCCTCCTGCAAATGGCTGGTGAGGTGGTCCAGTTGACATGTATGCAACATATATTAAATAACATGGTTAGTGTCTGTCTTGGAGACCTGTACCCAAGCATGATCTGTTGACTGTGGTAGTGTAGTGGAGGTATAAATGGCATGTGGGGGGTACAGGGTGTTGTGTCCTACCTGTGCCAGTTATAACACAGCTGGGCAGACATGTCAATGTCAGTCAAGCATAGATTGCCTTTACATATGCAAGATGGATACCTGATGTCTGCACATCTGTACAGTTACTGACAAACATCAGCTCACCAACTAGCCATGCAGTAGGATGAATGTATTGACAGATAGATGTCTGACACCAATAGGTATGCCATTACTACATGATGGAAGCCCTCAATAACATGTGTTACACAGGCAGTAGTCTACAGTTATTTTCCACATGTCAGATCATTATCCA